>NC_044919.1:24976267-25263411 GCF_003576645.1 Ipomoea triloba | reverse complement strand
CACGTGTCCGGAATGTAGTTGCACCTAACGTTATAACTAGGTGCACGTCATGTTATAACTAGGTGCACATAGGTGCACCCAGGTGCATAAATGTTAACAAGGTAAATTACTTGCACCTGCAAGTGAAAATAGGTGCACACGTGCAAGTAAAATGTATTACAAGTGCAAGTAAATTGTACAATGAGCATCAATACTAATTGCACCTAATGTTATAACTAGGTGCACTTAATGTTAAAACTAGGTGCACATAGGGTGCAACCAGGTGCATGAATGTTAACAAAGTAAATTACTTGCACAAGTGCAAGTAAAATGTATTGCAGATGCAAGTTAAATGTATTACAGGTGCAAGTGAATTGTACAGTGAGCATCAATACTAAGTGCACCTAATGTTATAACTAGGTGCACCTAGTGTTATAACTAGGTGCAACCTATGTTAAAACTAGGTGCACCTAGGTTGCACCTAGGTGCATGAATATTAACAAGGTAAATTACTTGCATTTGTAAGTGAAAATATTTGCGAAAATAAGTGCATGAATATTAACAAGGTAAATTACTCGCACTTGTAAGTGAAAATAGGTGCGAAAATAGGTGCACTTGTAAGTGAAACTAGGTGCACTTTTAAGTGAAACTAGGTGCACTTTTAAGTGAAACTAGGTGCACTTGTAAGTGAAACTAGGTGCACCAAAGTTCCAATTATTTACAAAAATGCCACCGCGTCATTTTTTTAAAATTGCATCTGATTCGTTGATCTGGACACGTGGACGGCTGTGGAGCGTTCTCATTTCCTACCTGGGCGAGAGTTTGCACGAGAGTGCAGCCCTATATATATATATATATATATATATATATATATATAGTGGCATTTTACATTTTAGAAGCAAGGAATCTTCCTTGAAAGTAGTGAACATAGCACAATCCTTTAGCTAGCAATTGTTTTTTTTTTTTTGAGGATAAAAGGAAATTTCATTAATTCAAATCAAAGTACAGATCATCGACAATGAAAGAAGGAGGGACGGAAGTCCACTCCTGATGCACAGACATAGAACAAGTTTCCCTAGCTAAACTATGGGCAACTCTATTCGCGGTGCGACTGACATGAGAGATAGCTACATCTGTAAGTGAGAGTAGCAAATCTTTAACATCTAGTAAAATAAGATCAAAAGAAGAGTCATCAACACTCTGCTTCAAGCTTTGAATAATTTGTAGAGCATCAGTTTCCACCTCCACTTGGCTGTAACCATGATCCTTGATCCAACTAAGTGCTTCCCTCACAGCCATTGCCTCAGCTTCCCTTGGGGTGAAGACGCCATTGCTAGGATGCTTCCGGCTGCAACAAAAAGACCATATTCATCACTAAGCACCCAGCCAAATCCCATGCGACCATTGTTGGGACGAACAGCTGCATCAATATTAAGCTTTAGGTATCCTTGGCCCGACCTCTCCCATTTTTGTTCCGGTTTGGTACTGGCAGCAGCATTGTTTCTCTCTCCCATGTTCACAATATTGATCCAGTCTGCTAAGTAACATTTAGTTCCTTCTACCAGTGAGCTTGGAGATGCCATCTTCCCATTCCAGATTTTATCGTTACGTGTCGTTCATATCTTCCAACATAACATAAGCAGCAAATCGCATTTATCAACGTCCAACTTCAGAATATGTAGGTCCACCCACTATGCAAAGGAGTTAAAACCAGAAGTGATCAAAGGAAGACCACTCATCCTCCACACTGCATTAGAAAAGTTGCACTTAGTAAACAGGTGCATGGCAGACTCATCCTTGACAAGGCACATTTGGCACTCTGCAGGGCAGTGGACACGTTTCATTCTCAAATTATCGGCCATGGGTAAACAGCTAGAGCAAGCTTGCCAAACAAAAGATTTGATTTTCCTGCGTATGTTGAGATTCCACATAGCAGTCCAAGGCTTTCTTTGTGATTGATCATATGGATTAGAAATACTCTTGTAACAGTCCTTCACTGTAAATGACCCCTTGTTGCCGACATTCCAGATTAATTTATCGTTCCTCTTTACTTGTGGTAGAGGTATACTCAGGATCAAATTGGCGTCTCTTTCCTCAAAGATGTCCCGGATCACTTTTGCATCCCATCCAGAGTTGTCAACCATCATTAATGCCGAAACCTGTGCATCCTGTAGAAAGGGGAATGGCGGTGTTTGTACCTTAGCATTATCACGGTCAGGTAACCACTCATCACCCCAGATCTTGACTGAGTTACCATCTCCAATTCTCCACCTACTATGCTTCCTGATGATTTCTTGGGTCTCAACCATGCTGCTTCATATAAACGAGGGGTTACCACCTTTCTTTGCTGTCAGAATGGAACAAGTAAGGAAGTATTTTGCTTTATAAACTCTTGCAACCAGTGAGGAAGGATTCTGCATAATTCTCCATGTTTGTTTAGAGATCATGGCGAGATTGAAATCCCTCAGATTTCTAAAGTTGAGACCTCTCCAATGACGTGCCTTAGTGAGGTGATTCCAAGCCATCCAATTAATCCCACCTCTACTCCCACACTTCCATTTCCACCAAAATGAGTTCATTGCTCTCTCAAGATCCTCAATAATCGTCTTAGGCAACAGAAATAAGCTCATGGCATGAAGGGGAATGGCTTGAATTACATTTTTCAGCAGAATCTCTCTCCCTACTCTAGTAAGGAACCTATTAGTCCAGCTTTGCATTCTCTTTATAATACGCTCCTTGATGAATCCGAGGATGCTTTTTTTATTCCTACCAATGATAGTCGGCAGCCCCAAGTAGTTACCATCAGCTCCTTCCTTGTTTACTTGGAGAATGCTCATGACCTGATCCCTCCTATCTCTGTTTACATTAGTACTGAAGAAAACAGCAGATTTGTTATAATTGATGAGCTGGCCCGAAGCCCTACCATAGATTTCCAGCATGTTTTTCAGAATTGTGCTCTCCACCTGGTTTGCTTTTATAAAAATGAAACTGTCGTCTGCAAAGAGTAAGTGAGATATCTTTGGGGCTCCTCTTGCAATAGAAATCCCATGCAGACCTCCCCTGGCTTCCAGACTTCTTATCATCGCACTCAAACCTTCTGCAATCAGAATAAAAATATATGGGGATAGGGGGTCCCCCTGTCTAATTGATAACCTTGGAAAGGAAAATCTCTCAACCCACTACTCTCCACAACAGCGGTGAAGCCTCTAATTAAAGGTTCGGGATGTGGATGTGTACCTCTTTTTTCTTCTTGGTAGAGAAGATCATTAAAATCTCCCATTACGAGCCAAGGTAACTCGCTTCTCGCCGCTAAATCCACCAAGAGGTCCCACGATGCTGCTCTTCTTGTCCTCTCTGGCATTCCGTAGAACCCAGTAAATCTCCAAATAAGATTATTTCCCGCAAGCTGAATTTCTGTGTCGATATGATTTTGGGAGAAGGAAGACACCGAGACTTTGGTTTCTTCCTTCCACAAAAGGGCCAAACCTCCTCCTCGGCCCACAGGTTCCACAGTGAAACATCCGTGCCAGCCCAGCTTAGTTTTAATACCTTGCATTTTATAATTATTGACTAGTGTCTCCATAAGAAAAATCACCACGGGCTTTCTCTGGTGGACAAGGTCCACTAATACTTGAACTGTCGAAGGGTTGCCCAGTCCTCGACAGTTCCAAGATAAGAAACTCATTGGTCTTGGCGGGCCTGGGGTCCAAGTCCCGCCTCCAGCAAGTTTTTTGGCTCAGCAAACTGAAAGGAGAAGTCCATACCCATATTATCTTCGTTTGTGGACTCTTCATGGGTTCGGCCCACTTTCCGTTTCCTTTGCTCCAAGAGATTTGATCCATAAGTGAATTGAGAAAGGCCCAAGTTTGAACTTGACTCTGTGGACATTAAATGGTTGGTCAGTTCCTTATGCTTTTCATTTAGTGTTGCAACACTCTGAACAAAGTCAGTTTGGTTGCTTTGATCTGCTGGATAATGCCCTTCCTCTGACCCGTTCTTTTTGCCTGCATCTTCTCCCTGTACATGCTCTTGATTAGCGTTCCCAAAAGTGGTTCCTGCATCTCCCACATTGGTCGACCGTCAGGGAAGTTCCTATAACAGCCATTTTTGGCCGAGGTTAGGTTGAACTCGCTGGCCGGAGGCCCTTAGTTCTGCACTGAAAGGCCTAACAAAGTCTTCAGTTACTCCTTCAAACTGCATGCTACAGAATCTCTCGCTATGTCCAATGATGCCGCAAATGAAACAAAACGTAGGGAGCCTCTCATACTTGAAGTCCACGTAAAATGCTTCACCTCTGTTCGGCTGGATCTTCATTTTCCGTTTGAGAGGTAGGGAGATGTCAATGCAAACCCTCACTCTCATAAACGGCTTCCAAAGGCCAGTCATGTTCACCTCGTCCATTTTGACAAACTCCCCCAGGAAAGACCCAATAGCTTCTGCCGTCTTCTTGTTTTGGAAGCTCCACGGGAGATTATAAGCCTGGATCCAAAACTCTGCATGGCTGAGTGGAACAGAGAACGGAGGGGTGTTGGGGTCAGCACGCTTCAACAAGAGTAAGCTATGTTCAAACGACCACGGCCCGTCCTCGATAACACGGTTCATGTCCCTCTCGTGGACGAAATAGAACACAAATAGGTTGTTTGTGACCTCCCTCGCCATCATCCCTTCCCAGGTCTCCAAATGGCTGCCATAGTATCCCTCAAGAAGTTGAACTTTATGGGTTTGTCAGTTAAGAGTTTTCCAACTAGAACAAAAAGGGTCTCGATCTCCGATTCTTCGTAGTTTTCTTCGTCAAAGTGGAACTCCGTCTCCTCTGGATCATAAAGGGAAAGGGCTGCACATTCCATCTCCATGCTTTTGGTTGCATTGCTGCTTGAAGCCATCACAAACAAAGGAACAAGGGATACAGAGGCCGAGAATAGTTTTCAAAAGTGATGTGGGGTTTGAGTGTAGGGTAGAGCAGAAGTGGTGGAAGTTCAGTACGATGAAAAGTATTAGTATGTTGGAATTGGTGAACACACAGAAACTTTAAACACGAATTGAATGTGGTAGATACTAGGTGAAAAGGCATTGAATAACATCACCAAACCAATGAAACAGTATTAAGGAATGAATAAATGAAGCAGAAAGTCATGAATGATCTGAAAAACTCGTCAACATGGACAAGAGAGAGGAACTCATCAACAGGTTGTTATTATCTCATTACTTGCTCAATCTTATTTGATTACTTAGCCTATATCTAGCCATTGATACTAATGTCTACTACCCATAGGTCCAAGCTTATACGTAGAAACTTGAATGTGAATAACCATTGAACTTTTTTTGGTAAACGAAATCATAATGGTTTCACTATTTTATTGATATGTTATATATATACATGATTGAGCATTTTTGGAAGTCATTAATGGAGGCTTTACCTTGATGAAGAAACGAAGCAAAAAGTGTAGAAAGGGAGAAATGCCTATGTTCTTGCATTCTTGGAAGAGTGTGTGAAAATGACATTTTGGAATATAGTGAAGAGTAATTTTCTTTAACCTGATGTTCTTCAAAAATTATATCATGAACTAAAGTTTACCTTACATTATGGATTCTAAAATCCAAGACGACATCATTTTATATTAAGGGTGTGTTTGGAAACCCGGTCTAGAAATCATTTTCCGAGTTTTTGTGGTGTTTGGCAAAGTGAAAAATATAAAAGTCAAAGGAAAATAAAGTCTGGTCAATGGAAAATGGATGGTTTTTTACGGAAAATGACTTCCCTTATTTTGGGGAAGTCATTTTCTTCTTCTTGGCCTCATTCGCGACATTCACGCTTCTTCTTCGCGGCATTCACCAACGCCAGAGCAGCTTCTACTTCAACAAAAGAGCAGCTTCTTCTCCATCTTTTCTTCCGTTTCGTCGCCATTCACCACCACCAAGGTATATTTCCTCCTTTTGTTTTCGATTTTGATTTTTTTTTACTTAGCTTCGGTGGCGGATCTAACAGATCTCGACCACCGGAAATGGTTTTCGGCTGCGGGTACGAAAACCCACAGCCGGAAACGTACTGGTTTCCAACTTGGAAAACTAGATTTTGAATTCAAAACTTCATTTATTTGCATATGAGAAATTGCATAACGAACCATTCCTGAAAATTTATTGCTTGAGATATCTCTGCAAAGCAAGTTTATATGTAAATAAAAATTGTTAGAGCTCTTCATTTGGTTAAGCAATTCGCACACCCAAATAAAGAGGATGTTCTGTTTGCATCAATCTGTGTGAATTTGAGGAAAAATAAATATAAATTTATGGACTAAATATGCTCTGGACTCGCAGGGTCCGTGCTTTCTTGTGTTTTCAACGGGTTCCGGAGCTCTCCCCAAGTAATGCTGGAGTTCTACAAGAGGATTGGTGGAGCAAAAAGTGTCTTGAATTTGCTTGAAAGTTGTGTTGTGATTCATGTGATGGTGTGTTGTAGACATTTTAATGATGCTTTGTGGTTGATGAAAGAGTTGATGATAAGGAAGGGATTTTGCCTTTGGAGATTTTGGGAGGGCTTATTGATAGTTATGATGTAGGTTGTGGGACTAATGCTGTATTTTTCACATTGGTTATGAGGTCATATGGTTTCGGTTCATGCACTGAATAATTTTTTGAATCATCTGATAAAGTTAGATGAGGTTGGTTGCTTTTGGCTGGTGTATAGGGAAATGGTTTCTTATGGGCATATGGAGAATGTGTATACTTATAATATTGTTATTTATGCCCTTTGTAAAGAATGTAAATTGTTTGAGGCAATTTATGTGTTTTACTGGAAGGTAAAGAGTGGAATAGTGCCAAATGTTGTTTCCTTCAATATGCTTATAGATAAAGCTTGTAGAATTGGTGATCTTGATTTAGCATTCGAGTTTTTATACTATGACAATGATTTCGGTATTGGGAAGATAAATTGTTGAGAGTAAAGGCATTATGATTGAATACAACTCAAATTTATGTTACATGAAATTTAAAATAAAAGTTATTATATTTTAAACAAAACATTAAAAATATTTCTTTTGGTATATAACAATTAAAATGTTGAAGTATACAATTCTGCTCATTTTCTGGAAAATGAACCAAACACACAAAGACAGTTTTCTGTTGTGCAACCAAACACGGGAAAGGAAAAGGAAAATGTTTTCTAGAAAATGACTCATTTTCCAGAAAACATTTTCCAGAAGTCATTTTCCTGCTAAGTGTTAAAACTGTCAACTAGTATATCATATTTAATAAAATCTGCATGTATTATTTTTATAATATTTTTCTTACATGTTCATAAACATAAACCTTAGCTTAATGTACATAAACACGAAACTGCATGCACATCACATATAATTCTATTCACTCGATACTATATTTATAATGTTATTTCTATATGTTCATTAAAACAAAGCTTAATGTACATAAATATTACACCATATGTGCATCATGTTTAATAACATTCATCATATACTATATTCATAATATTTGTTTGATCATAAATTTAAACGTTAATTTACATAAACACTAAATTACAAATACATCATATTTATTTTCATTCACTTTAAAGCTTAATGTACATGGACATTACACTAATATACTTATAAATTTATTTTTAAAAAATATGTATATCAATATAAGTGTGTACTGAAAAAATATAAGTGTTATTTAAAAGATTTCAAAAAAAATACAAATAGATACAACATACACCTTGGTTCATGATTATTTAACATACAACATACACCTTGGTTCATGATAGAATTATTGCTTGTTCTTCTGTCTCATTTTCCCTTCTATAAGTTCCAATTCCAAATGGATTTAGCCAAATTTAATTCTCAACCAGGGTATTAACTATTAACCCAATAAACATCTATGAATTTTAACACTCATTTTTTCATTTTAACACTCATTTTTTCATTGTGACCTGTTTAGTAACATATTTAATTTATCACTTAAATTTATTTGACTAATATTAGTTGTTTGACTTGATTAAACATTCAATATAAATGTTTGATTAATTAACTTTTTATAACATCTTATTGCTCCAAAATACTAAAATTCATAAATGTGCTTAAAACAACTTTTTTGATCAACTTTTTAAAAAGATCATTTTGCATTTAATCAATTACCAGCTAATTTACCAAACATCTTTCTACAATCAACTAATGTTATCAACTAGTCAAATTCACTAACCCAATCAGCTAACAGCAAACAACTATTTACCAAACAACCCTTTATCTTCATATCTCATTGGTAGAAGATACAAGTTTGCAAAGTAACATCAAGAATATTAGGACAAAACTTGCCATCATCAAGAAGACAAGTTTCCTGGTAATTATGGTAATTAGGATCCATTATTTATCCAACAAACTACAGCAAAATGCTGTACAGATTGCACACATATTATGACAGGCTAAATGCTAAAATACTTTTACTATTGATGAAAAAAATTCAACCTCCTTTTACATTGTAATATATATATATAATAAAACATATGGCTACATGGTCACTTTTGCGTATGAATCAGAAACCATTTTCATATCTAGGTATCTGGCACAAGAAATGTTACAATCAGCTTCTAGTTTGCTATCACCCAAATTACCGCCTGCCTCCAGGTTGTGTAAAACTTGCATACATAAATACAAAGTGAGCTGTATATTTATATTTCCTCATATCTCTAATCTTACCGAATGGAATGTTTGTTGGAACCCGAGACCAGCAAAGGTCACTTGTCTGACATTAGTTACATTCCCGCAGATAAATGTCGGCCTCCATGGATTGCTCCCATCTCAAATCCAAATGGTAGAAATAAGAACTATATGAAATTCGTGTGGCTCTGGAGGGTAGACAACGCTCAATGATGGCTTCATTCATATATCCGCTTCCTCTTCAAAAGGGTTGGTAATATAATGATAGAACCAATAAGGAAAAGAACTACCAACGTTTTGAAATCGTACAGATCTTTGACTGATTTTAAATCCCCAAGAGCAAGGCCAGCCTGATTATTCAAATGATGAAAGCAGGAGAAGCTATCAGATTCATTTGACGGAAACAACTTTTAGAAGCATTATCAATTATCAATACTATGATAATACAAAAGAAAATGTTGTCCATTTGAGTTGTAAGCAAAATCACTAATATGATGAATCAACAGAATGCTTGTTTGTTGTTCATTTGATCATGTCATATTTCCTTCACCCAATGTTATAGTTCAAATCCTGAATTTCTTCAGGCATAATCAAGTGATTTTATAATGGTAACCCAAATTATGCCTGGCTTACGTTAGATGCTGTACACGAATATATGTCCCCATTACAGAGAATGAATCATGTAAAACAAGGATTCACCAACCATATCATGGCACTGCTAAGTGTGGATATTCAAATCTTTTTAAAATTATTCTTCTTTAATGTTTATTATTACTCTGAATTGCTTTATTATTAGATCTTTTTAAAATCCATCCTAACCTGGTTTCACTAGCGTTGAGAAACAGAGGGCAACATATTTGTCTAGCATACAGATCCATCACATTGTCTCAAACAGGGAGTTTGTGGGATAAAAGAGAAGGGTAGCAGTGAAACCAGGTTAGGATGGATTTTAATCTAATAGCATTAACTTTGGTAAAGGATAAATATTCAAAATTATATAAATGATGAATGGAGGACTAACAGGCTACTCCTATACACAACCACTATCTAACAATACAATAAGAGAGTCGAGGGGGTAACCCCGTAGCCAAGATGGCAAGAGATCCACGCTTGTAACTACAAGGTCACAAGTTCGAATCCTTGCACCCTTGGTTTGAGCCGGTCAGCAGTCAGCTATGGGTAACCTATGTTGGGTTACTTCCTTGTGGCCCTTTGCCGGCTAGGGTCACAAGTCGGGGGGTTGTGGGGGTTTCCCTCGTCATCCAAAAATAAGAGTCGAAAGACCACATATATATGTGAGTATGTGACAGAGACTTGGTAATCTATCAGCTAAACACCCTAAGAATAGCAAGGACTTATGTCTTTTGCCGCATAAGATCCCTTGGTATAACCCAAGAGAGAGGTAGCAGCTGTTATTAAGTGTTAAATCAACAGTGCAATCGTAAGATGCAACACAGTACTGCCAAAAAGAGACAAGCAAAAAAGACAGTCAAAAGAAATCATAAATAAGTTGGAAAGACTTACCCTGACAGTAATAAATGAGGCAGGAATAAGACCAATCACCGTGGCCAGAAAGAAAATGTGGAATGGTATATCCACTATAGGAGACGCCAAATTGATAAAAAGGTTTGGCAACGTTGGAGTTACCCTCAAAAAAAGCATGTAGTTGAGTAATTTATCCCTGCGCTTGGCTATCTGCAATTACAATATTAATATTAGTATGTAGAAAATATAGGGCATAAAACTAATACTCCGTAAAATACAAAATAAGGTCACCATTTTTAAAGTTACAAATACCTCTGATTGGAAAAACCTCAACTTGTCAGGCCATAGTGAGTGAACTATAGGCCTTCCAAGTAATTTAGAAAGAAAGAAGCAGGATGATGCACCAGCCGTAGCATTAAAGACAACCAAGAAAAGCCCTCTAAGAACACCAAAAAGTGCTCCAGCAAGTAATGACATAAAAATGGTCCCAGGAATCATGAATGTCTGCATAAATATGTATGTTGAGCAGTAACCCAAAATGAATCGCATTGGGTACATATCGGCATACATAGCTAGGTGATCCCTGAAAAAGAATATTACAAAGTGTTTACTTGAGACATTAAGATTAAGAAAAGAAAAGATGAGTTTTAGCATTATGAACTGATCACAATTAAGATTGGGACACATTTTACTAAAAAATGATTAATGGATAGATGGTGAATACTGAAGAATCAAGGTTCAGGGATGAATGTCTAAATAGTTACGTAGTATTACACTAATAGCATATACACCAAATTCCATAAGGACATGATAGGACCAAAATATATCCTCACTCCCTTAAAAGGGCAATCACCAGAGATTGTAAAAATGTAAATCTTTAATATTGTGCTTCTGAAGAAATTAAGGAGCTGTTAATGAACAACTTTTACTTTCATAAAATTCTCAGAATATTACCAAAGAAATTTTTGAACCACAAAATTATTATTGTGAACAAAGGAGACAACTGTTCATTACAAAAGGAAGTGAGAACACAACACACGTGAATAATATCTCATATTTCCTGTATAAGCGTGTTGCTCACCCATTGCCACCTAAAATTGGAGACCGCCTCTAACAGCACCACAAAAAATCCGTTATCAACCAGACACAAACATGATGAGCCTTGCAACAACTAAATTCAAGCTGATATTTTTCTCCATTCAACTTGGGAGAAATCAAGGCAATCAAACATTCAACCATTATTCTGCAACAAGTATAGATGGTAAAGAAAAAGATTTGAATACCCAGACTACTTCTTTGAGAGATAAAAAGTACCCTTTGGTCCAATTGGACTAGATTAGCGAAAGGCCATGAGTGCTAGGAAAAATTGCAATTTGATTTATGGATCAGTAAAAATAATGGTTAATGAATTTGCAGGAACTTCCTGAGCTGGTCATAAAGGAACACCTTTAGAGGAGAATGTGTAGCATAATAGCATAAAAGTGAAGATAGAATAACACACTCGAGATTCTAGTGATTAATAACCATATTATAAGTCACACAATGTTTAGCTACTTAACCAACATTTTGACATAAAAACAGAATCAAATGAAACAGCAGAAGCACAAAAACCTCCCTAGTTAAATAAATAATAATAATAACAATAATAACCATACTTGAGCATCCGAAGATCAGAAATATTACGAGGAAGCTTGAGTTTCCCATAATCGGCAGCAGGCATTGTCAAGTAGATGCAGAACAAGCCTGTCAAGCACACCATGAACACCCCAAGAGCCGCGGCGAACTCCCAACGGCTGAGCAGGAGCTTGCCCTCTTTGTAACGTTTGGCTGTCGGCGAGTCCGAGGAATAGGAGTCCGACAAATCGAGAATCTTCTCCTCATCTCTGACCAAGCGCGCCGTGTCCACCACCAAACTCCTGGGCGCCGCCATTGACGACCACAACACAGATAGATGACGATCTTTGTGGTGATGACGATCCTATGCTTCACTCATTTGGGCAGGGCCTCGTCTAGGGCTTGTTGATCCAACAGGAAATGAAGAAATCTAGGGTTTCTGATTTCCGATTCAACAAATCAGTAGAAATTTTCTTTAAAAAAATTAAAATTCCCAAAGAGAGATTGAAGAAGATTGAATTTTTAGATGAAAGACAAGAAAACGGAAGCTGAAATTGGAGGCAAACAGGAAAAAACACAAAGGTTGAAGTATTAATTAGGAATTGGCAATTTGGGATATTTTCTTGGAATCCATTGGGTTGTTTGAATTTTTGTTCAACTTGGATTTATGACATATGCTCCGTATATACTTTTGTTGAGAGAGAGAGAGAGAGAGAGCCATAGATGAGCTTGAGTCAACGGAGGTCGGTGAGCGGGCTGGTTCTGGTGAGCTACAGCCCATCAGGCCAATGCCAATGTTTTTGACAAATTTTATACCATCTATTATAGTTTATCTTCTATGGTAGATAGGGCTATTAGCGAACAGACCTTTCGATAAATTACTCGTGTTTGCGTTCGTTTATGTTCGTTTATTAAGGTAAACGAACATTAACAAACAAAATTTGGAACTCGGTTAATAAACGAACAGAGTCTGAACAGTGGTAAGCTCGTTTGATAAGTGTTCGCGAACAAGCTCGTTTGTGTTCATTTAGTAGTGTTCGTGAACAAGCTCGTTTGTGATTGTTTAGTAGCGTTCGCGAACAAGCTCGTTTAGTGTTCGTTTAATAATGTTCACAAACATATTTACAAACACACACACACACATATATATATATAATTGTTCGTGAACGTAGATTATTTATTGTTCACGAACAAAATATGTTCATGAACATGTTCAAGTGTTTGGTTATTATGTGTTCACGAACGTGTTCATGAACATAAATAAACATGTTTGTGAACGCGTTTGTTAACGTTTGCGAACACGTTCGTGAACGTTAACGAACGCTTAACAAACGAACACGAACGGGATTTTAAAAAACCTTAACAAACGAACACGAACACGAACACCCCAGAATCCTTAACAAACGAACACGAACAACCTCCGTTTGTTTATGTTCGGTTCGTTAACAGCCTTAATTGTAAATCTGATTCACAATAACATTCAAACCAGTATGTCTATCTATAATTGAAATATTTTTTTATATACTTAATAGTTTATGTGCCTCTAATTTATTTATAAGCACATACATAATTTTTAGATTAAGATGCATAATGCAAGATAAATCCTAATTCATGGTATAACAATGGAATGTTTTTACTATATCAACAACAACCTCTACAACTATTAACCATGAAATTTTATATTAATGCTAAAAATTATCTTACTTACTACTCCGTATATTATAGCATACGATAAAAATTGTAGTTTACTAAGAAATTGTTCGGCAATTAGTAGATGATTAGATAATAGATACTCCGTAATAGATTTGTGTTAATGAACCTAGTCAACGTATAGTATTCATTATTACTTTTTAAAAAAAAAAGTTGCTAAATTAGTTATTTCATTTGTTTAATGGAAAAATGATCATTTCTAACTCTGTTGCTATCTAACTTGAGTCATACTTTCTTAAGGCTAGAGCCTAGATATTAGTTATTGCATATTGCGTGGTCATAATTCTAATCCCTTTAAGACAATATTGTACACCCATACGCACTATTATATCTTTGTTACATCATATGTCAAAATGATATACGCGAGCCAGAGACCAATCAAGCTGTAATGAGGCACACAGGACCACAAACTAGCACCAAAGGATAATTAAATGGAGCACAAGCCTAAAGTAAACACAATGGCATAAATGCTTAAAACAAACACAATAGCACACATGCTAAAAGTAAACACAATAACACATTGACCTAAATAAACACAATGACACACAGAGTTAAAGTAAACACAATGGCACATTGACCTAAAACAAAACCAAAGATATGAAGGCAATACCAAGTCAAGAAAGGCAACAATGTGTACCATCAATAACACTATGAGCTAGAACCAGTGGCCAGTGGGTGTAAAAATTATAGTTGATAGAGCCATGGGACCCTAGGGACCAAGGAAAGTCTTGGCCCAAGCGTGTTGGATGGTCCCGAAGGGTTTAGGGAACGAATCTAGAGGGGCTGAATAGATTCATTAGATTTTGAATGATATTTACGAATTGTTAAGTGTAAACTTAATAACTCGCTCAGAGTATGTATGCACAACAGAAATAAGTTAACTCTTTTTGCACGTATGTTTGATTTATAAGATTTAGGGTTTGAATGTGGATGAGGATATGCAAGCGTAAATATGAGAGAGAGAGAGAGAGAGAGAGAGAGAGTGTGTGTGTGTGAGAGAGATAGGGAGAGAGAGGGAGAGGAGAGGGAGAGAGAGAGAGAAAGATAGAGATTTTTTATAGTTGTTAACTAAGCCTACTCCACTCTTCTTCAAAACACGTAAAATTTTGCGCTATCTCCTTAGTACAAAACACACTCCAAGATTGCTCATTGACACATAGCTGGACACAATCTTGCACAACAGGATTTTCGACTTTGTCAAAGTCTTTTCCGCCTCTATCCAAGTAGAGGAAACAAGATTGAATAAATGAGTTTTTTTCTTCCTCCAACTGAAGAGCTTGGCTTGAAATCTAGTTGAGAATCTTTGTAGCAGCACAAGTCTTCTTCGTAAATCTGGATAAGAACTTAAAGAATATATCTCTCAAACTGGTCACAAATAACTTGATGTTTCAACAGAGCTTTTGCACTTGAATATTTTTTGAAAGACTAGTACCTTCTTTAGTGAGTGAAGAGGGTATTTATAGGCATGAAAATTTGTTCCGTTGGAGGGAAGACAAAGTTTCAAAAAGCCTATTGACCAGTGAGTAGAGACCACTAGGTAATTTGAGTATACGTGAGTTATTGACTTTCCAACCGTTAGGTCCATAAAATGCGTTGAACTTTTGTGTTTTTGTTCTGCATAAAAAGACATGGCCTTTAATGAAAGTTGACTTGGGATATGTACCTAGGACTCATTTTATCCGGCACACATTTTCTCACTTGTAAGGTTTCGGACTGTTTACGCTCAAAGAATGTCTATGCGGCTTGCCCTATCGAGTTGTTAGTTGTGATAACATCTCAATCCTTTTGTCCACTCGAATACGATTGGTTGACTTTAACAATCGTCCCTTAACTCCCCGAATGATCTTTCTTTATCTTTGAATCTTCCATGGTTTAGTCTTTTGCTACCTCTTGGCCTTTGTCTTTGAATCTTCAAGTTTTCGAGTCTTCAGTTCTTATATTTTTCGTCTCTGGTTACGAATCATTGAGAGATAACAACTTTTGGTTAAATCTTGATTTGTTTGAGTGTTGTCATCTCAAATGACATCCATGAGTGTTTATTGTGTTCACTCGGGTTACTGATTCGAATAACGATTCGAACTAGGAAAGAACTCGACCTAAGTCTAAGACAGAAAAAGAATTGGGGGCGTGCAAATTCCTAAACTTAGTATCATCAAAATCAAATTACAAAGTGTTCCTAACAAAGCGGGCTATACATCTTTATTGATAAAGGTGGCGTTGCTAAGGGGTACCGAACCTACGACCTCCACAAGGCACACGCACCAACTAGGGATGACCACGGTTCGGTTCAAACCGTCTAGTCCGAACCGAACCGTGTACTGTAGAAACTAAATCGGAGCCCAAAGGGTTCTGGTTATGGGAAATCTGGGTTCCGGTTCCAAACCGTTACAATTAAAAAATAAATAAATAAATAAAATAAAGGCGCCATTACGCCACTGCCAAAAGGCTTTGGCAATTGACAGTTTGGCACAATGCCACATGGCTATTTTTAAAATGTAACAACAAACTAAGGTTATAAAAAAAAATATTCCACATATTCCACGGTTAGAACTAGCGGTTCTAACCGGAACCACCGGTTGCGGTTCTGAATCGGAACCGAAATCGGAGCCGGACCGAGGTCAACCCTAGCACCAACCCACCAAGCCACTACTCATTCTGTGCATTGGAAGGCAGGAAGCTCCACTTATGCATGGGAAGTGCGTTAGAAGTATAGTGGGAGGAACACATGTGTGGCCAAGAATGAAGACTAGTTGATGTCGTAGACTTGTCAAACATCTGGAAGGTCTTCAACACTATATAAGGCACCATTGCCTTCTTTTAAAAGGTGTTCCTTAGTCTTTACAATCCTTCCTAGTCAAGTGGTATGGGTTCCTAACTTCTAACAGGAACACCAGGGTTTGATTTTCCACGACTACACTATTATTTCTACTCCACTATTTGGGCTATAGCTTGTATTATTTATTTGAGCTAGTATTTTGGACTTTGTACATATCATTTTGGGCTTAGCACCTTGAGCAATAATACTACTATTTTCCTACCCCTTTATATGTACTTCTATACCTGGTCCCGACAAAACCATCATTGGCATCGTCTATAGGGATCGCTACGAAAAGCACGCATTCCTAGTTTCTACCCATTTTACCCTTTTTCCTTTATGTAATCAAAACCAAGATACGCTAAAATGGCCGAGTCATAAAATGAGCATTCCCGAGACCTACAAAAACGCCTTAGTAGGAAAGGTGGATGTCAATCTAGTTTGTAAGGGTCGGTTCCCACCCGGAGAACGTACGAGGTCCAACTTTCACTATAGCTATTAGAAGATATGTTACGTCGGTGAAACCAACCATGGTTTCCCGATAATCGAACCTAGCGTTCAATCTTTAGCTTGCGAGATAACTAACGTCATCGGCAAGTTGGCTACCCATCAGTAGTGGTGGGCGTAGCTCGGCCTGGACCAATAGCCGATTGTTGACCTAAACACTCAAGAAAATCATCATCTTACCCGACTCAGCACTCCACGAGCTAGAAAGATAGCACCCGTTAGCTAGGGGGCCTAGTGCAAGGGGCTCGAGGCTACAACTATGGCCGAAATGGGAGAACCCGTCATGGAGGGAGCACGAACCCATTCATGAGGAGACCATTGAGGAGAATATGGACTGTACACTGACTATTAAGGGCCCGCAGACTAGGTAGGCAACTCTGGACCAAATAACAACACCTTATTGGGCTTGCGAGCATCCCGGGAAGGTAAGAAAAATCATTTCTACATTGAAAAAAAACATTAACTTATTTCTGGTTGGGCTTGTAGGTTGAGCAAACTATCAAAAAATAAATAAAAATAGACACGGTAGTAGACTCACAAACAGGATAAGTGGTTCTGATGCGAGTTAGAAGCTCCATAGTCTAGACAAGAGATGTTACAGTAAACAAGTGCACCCAAATGGGTACATAGGCTAGGTAGGTAGTCGGAGGAGGTAATAATATAATTTTCTACTTCATTTTGTACCCTGGGTTCGCAAAACATGGTAGGAACCCTGTGTGAAATTTATTGCTAGATTTGCAAGTAGCCCGAGAAGGTAATATAAGCACGTTTTATTATCTATCTGTATTGCTTTTCACTCATTTCAATTCTAGTGTTGGGCCCACGAGTAGAGAAGGCAGCCCAAGGAGGCAACACGCCTCAAGAAAAAAAAGAGGAAAAAAATTGAGAGAGAAAAAAAAAAAGAAAAAAAAATCATTGGGCCTGCGTGTAGAGAAGGCAGCCCAAGGAGCCTGCAAGTAGGGAAGGCGGCCTAACAAGGCATCACGCCTAAAAAACAAAGAGCAACCATATGGGCTTGCATGTAGGGAAGGTGGCCCAAGGAAATTGCAAGTAGGGATGGCGGCTCATCGACCCGCAAGTATGGAAGGCGACCCAACAAGACATCCCGCCTAAAAAAATAAAAGAAGTCATACGGGCCTATATGTAGGGAAGGTAGACCAAGGAGCAACCTGCAAGTAGGGAAGAAGACCCAACAATGCATCACGTCTAAAAAAATAGTCATATGGGCATGTATGTAGAGAAGGCAGCCCAAGAAGTCTACAAGTAGGGAAGGTGATTCATCGGCTTGTATGTAGGAAAGGCGGCCGAGAATCACCTTTTATCGGCCTGCAAGTAGGGAAGGTGGCCTAGTAAGGCATCGCCTCTAAAAAAAATCATACAGGTTTACATGTAGGGAGGGCAACCCAAGGAGCCTATAAGTAGGAAAGGCGGCTCATCGACCTGCATGTAGGGAAGGCGACCGAAAATCTTTGGGCTTGCAAGAAGGGGAGGTGGCCTAGGGAGGCAACAGGCCTCATGGTAGCAAAAATCTCTTTATTTTTTTTTTCTTGTGGGGTATGTGTGAAAGATAAGTTGTCCTAACGAACAACATATAGGAAAGGTTGTAAGAACCAAACATAACAAGGAAGAAAAACTAGTCTTGGCCCAAGCAGGGGTCCATCTTTATTGATTAGGTGTTGGTCCAAGAAAACCTATATTAAAATATTAAAGGCAGTACTCACAAAGGTATCAAACCCGCAACTTCCAGGGAATACACACCAACCCACCGCTACTACTCATCTTGTGCATTAGAGGGCAAGAAGCTCCACTTATACATGGGAAGTACGCTGGAAGCAAAGTAGTGGGAGACACATGTGTGGCCAAGAATGAAGACTAGCTAATGGAAGACCTTCAATACTATATAAGGCACCCTTGCCTCCTCTTAAAAGTCATCCTTTGGTCCTTACAATCCTTTCTAGTCCAGTGGTATGGGTTCCTAACTTCTAACATAAAAGCCATGGTTTTTTTTTTTTAATTTTATTTTATAGAAACAAGATCAATTAATCAAAGAATGAATACAAATCGGAGGGGAATCAACCCAAGAACAAAAACCAGTGTTAGAATGTGTTGCTCGGGCTAAGGAATAAGCAAATACATTCACTGGCCTATCAACGAATCTAAAGGCAAAAGCTTGAAAGTTAGAAAGAATACAATGACAATCTCTAACAACATTATTGGTATAAGAAAAGCCATAAGAGGGGTCGTTGAAGAGACGAACAACCAGCTTATTTGATGACAATCGGGACGGATGCAAACTTTATTCCATTATTCTTCTTTAAGCCATGATAGAGCTTCTTTGATAGCGAGAGCTTCAACAAGATGAACCTCGTTAACGGGGCTCAACTGACTCGAAAAGGTAGCCAGAAACTCATCTGTATGAGATAAAAAAAAAACAACACCAAAAGTAGCACTACCATTCAAAATAGAGGTATCAACATTATAGTAGATCCAACTTTTATCAGTGTGAAAACTGTCATGAGAAACCTAGGGAGAAATAGAGTTTTTGTTTGCCTTTTGAAACTCAGTCCACAACCGCCAACCATTGATAAGAGAGGTGATTTTAGCTTTGATAAAATTGATATTCCATGCCTTGCCATTCCAAACAATATCATTTATGTTGTTCAAAACAGCCCAAAGTAGAGCCACCACCCTAATGATACATTCTTCGTTGCTAGAGCTACAAATGTGAGAGAGCCATATTTCGAAATTCATATCAATGTTTAGAGAGAAAAGATCTTGTAGATTATCCCAAAGCGGAGACATAACATTATAGTATAAGAAAAGATGGTGTATAGATTCCTCCTCCTTATGACAAAGTGGGCAATCAGAAGAGATATCAACTCTACGCCTAACGAGAGTTGTTTTGACAAGAAGAGCATCACGAGCGCAACGCCAAAGAAAATTTCTAATCTTGGGGGGATTTTCAAACTCCAAAGTTGATCCCGAGCTTCAAAGTCACATCTATCCGGTTGTACAGCTTCACAAAAAAACTTCCTAAACCCATTTTTGACAGTATATAAGCCCTTAATATCATTCTTCTAATGCCACTGTTCTGCATGGTTAACAGAGACAAGAATCTCCGAAATGAGCCATGCATCTCGGGAATTCAAATGTTCATCAATGAGCTGCAAGTTCCAGTTACCAATAGAGTCAAGAATAAGGTTAGAAAATTTATTAAGAGCCTACAAATCAGATGAAGAGGAAGTGATAAAAGGGTACAGTTAACCGTATCCAGGAGCTATTTTGGTTGATAATGTCAACAGACTTCCCATCTCCAATTCGAATAGAACAACCATCTGCCAAGAGACTTTGAGCCGCCAAGATGGAGTGTCAGCAGAAGCTTGGGTTAGGAGCCAATTTTAGCTTGAAAGAAATTGTCTTTAGGAAAATAGTGGGCGTTATATAACTTGGCAACAAGGGAGTCGGGGTTGGTGATGAACCTCTAACCTTGTTTAGCAAGTAGGGCAACATTGAACAAATGTAAATTTTTGAAGCCCAAACCTCCTATTTGTTTAGGGTCACACATTCTACTCCATGAAAGCCTAGGGAGGCAACACGCCTCATGGCAACAAAAATATCTTTATTTTTTTTTCTTGTGGGGTACGTGTGAGAGCTAAGTTGTCCCAACGAACAACATATAGGGAAGACTATAGGAATCGAGCATGACCAAGAGTCGAGAGGGTCATCAAGGCGTGTAGAAGGTTAGGAGTGTCTATACTTTCTTCGTCCGTGAAAGACAATCAAAGAAAATGAGGAACTTATGATAGAGCCATGGGACCCTAGGGGCCCATTTTAGTTTATTGAAAAAGTCTTGGCCCAAGTGGAGTGTCCATCGTTATTGATGATGTGTTGGCCCAAGGAAGTCTAGATTAAAATATTAAAAGAAGTGCTGCCAAGGGGTACCGAACCCACAACCTCCACAAAGCAACACACACCAACCCACCAAGTTATTACTTATCTTGTGCATTGGAGGGTAAGGAGCTTCACTTATGCATGGGAAGTGCTCTAGAGCAAAGTAGTGGCCTGGGGGACACATGTATGGCCAAGAATGAAGACTAACAAATGTCATACACTTGTAAAGCATTCGGAAGGTGTTTAACACTATATAAGGCATCCTTGCCAACTTCCTCTTAAAAGGGATCCTTTGGTCCTTATAATCCTTCCTAGTCAAGTGGTATGAGCTCCTAACTTCTAAGAGCATCAATATCTGTGGGGTTCTTTGCACATTTTTTTAGAAGACACTTAGGAAAGAGAGTGAGGAGGAGAGAGGAAATAAAGAAAAAAAAAAACTCCCCCCAGGGAAGAAAACAAAATAAATAAATAAATAAAAGCTGCATATTTACGTGGTAAAAGCTGCATATTTACGTGGTAGGTACGCGTTATGCAATTTTATTCTTTTTTTATTTTGTCAGCATTGGGACCACAAAAAACAACCCTTGCAGGAGTTAAAAAGCACGAAAAAACTCCATTCCACACTAGTTGAAACCATACTCTTAGTTTTTTGTCTGAAAAAATCAAATAATATCCCCAAGTGTGGATGCTCTAACATAAACACCATGGTTTGATCCCCCTATCTACATATAGCTTGTAATATTTAATTATTTATATTGGATCCATATTTCGGGGCTTTGTACATATCATTTTGGGCCTAGCTCCCGAGTAACAATATTACTATTTTCGTATCTCATAATGTACTTTTATACCTAATTTATGGTGTATCCCTTACTGACAAAACTATCAATAGTCTTTAGCAGCCACCAACACAACCAGACTATGCTATTGCATACCACCAATAAGTATAGTTTACTCTAAACCATCACCACCACTTGAGCAATTCACTAGTAGATCCTTTGGGTCATGCACGGGATTTGCTCTTGGGAAATAGACAACACGATCATCACCAACGTAAACCGGATGGGAATGTCAGTTTTATCATCTGTTTGCACATCCCATCCTATCACAAATTTCTTTATTGCGGTACGGTGATGAGAAAGCATCATAAACATCAGTTAAGTGTATGCATGAAGAAGCCATGCCATTTCAATTCGTGGCCTTTAGTCAATAGGGTTGAATTAAACAACACAATTATTATTGCAGAAATTAAAATACCATAACTAAACAGTCAAATTGGTGGACGAACCATTGAAGATCTATATATATATGGCCAAGGCTCATGCAGGCTTAATTAATTTGCTGCAGCCCCGGCCAGTTTATATCCTCTATAAATCTCATTGGTTCAGACCGGCAGCTTTAAAAAAACATGCCCTTTTGATCAGTTGTTGATGAGAGGACTGTTATTAATCACAAACAATATTTCACTATATATAGTATATGTATATATGAGGGAACGATCATATCATCACGTCCATGCATGAAATGGGAGCTTTGGATCGGAGCTATAAATCTGGGAAACACTGGAGGAGATGGCTTATATGATGTTGAGAATCGTCGCTAATGATCAATGGCATGCTTACGTTAGGGAATGAAGAAGTGGGTATCAGCGGGTCATCCACACCAATATTCTTCCAATTCTGAAATTCGTCGCTATAATTCTCCAGCTGCTTCTCAACCTCCCCATCTTCATTTGCGACGAACGTCCCATCTTTCGTCGCAAAACTTGTCGACATCGTGGGGCTGTCGAGCTGGGGAAGTTCGACCAGGTGGTTATTGTCGCCGGCGCCGCCGGAAACGGCGGGGGGTAGGATTAGGCCGTCTTGGTGGTGATGGGGTGGCAGATGGAAATTGGGGAATTGGTGACGATTATTATTGAATGTGTTGTTGATGCCATGCAATAATATTGGATTAGTTGATGATGATATTATGTCGTCTGAAATTGATGGAGGCCTATAGGAATACTTGTAGTTCCAACCGTCATTATATGGCTTTGTGTTTGGACTCGGCTTTTTGAATGCTCGACAAACAACCCATCCTTCTTCCTATAAAAATTATAAGCACAATTATTAGTACATTTGATTAAGTTTCTCTATTTTCTGCAATTATATATGATAAATCAGTTCAATAGAACATCCATACGTCAACCAACCAATTAAGCTACTTCAACTTTCAATAATTTTTTATGTATAATAATAAATTATTAATGTATAATAAGCATATATATATATATATATATATATATATATATATATATATATATATATATATAATGGTTCAAATACAGACAATGCTTCCCGTGCAGCAGGTGCGGATTCACCATTAGGTAGTATGCAAAAATGCACCCCACAGTATTTGAAAATGCACTACAATGAAATGCATCACACACTAAAAAAATGCACCACACCGCACCATACCTAATGGTGCATTTCCGAATACTAGTTTATGGTGTTTTTATACGTAACTAATGGTGAGTGTGGCGAGCAGGGCCGATTTTTTTATTTGCGTGTGTGCTTGTAAACAAGTGAGACCCTATTAAAGTATAAATAAACTGCGACTTCAAAAAAAATTGCAAAGAGAAAAGTACAAAAAAATCTAATTTTGGGTCAATATAATCACAAATATATACACTAACAATTGAGCAAGGGCTGGACTAGGGGCCCCCAAAATTTTGAAGCCCTGTGCTGTTGCCCATCTTGCACGCCCTAAAATCCGGCCCTGGTGGCGAGTGATTGCACAACCACACGGGAATATGATATATATAATGGGGTGGCAACTGCCCCATTGCCCGTCTTCTGGATCTGTCCCGAAATACTTTTTAAGGAGGAAAATTCTAAACTAATGATCAACCTTAATGTGGGTGAACTAATTGACTAGATAAGCACTATGTGTTAGAGGGACTTTTTTTTCAACATTATGGAACCATTGGGCAGGCAAGATGCATATACTCATATAGCCATATAGGAATATGTTTTTAGGAAATCATGGAACAAGGGAATTGAAGAGCTAGCAATGATGATTAATAGTAAATCCTAGCTAGTCTAGTCTAATGAACAAACAATTTCAACCTCAGAAAGTGGAAAACTAGATGGAGCTGATGGTTGCTTTCCATGCTTAGGAACATCATAAAAGCCACTAACTCCCTAGTGTTTTAAAATTTTGATGGTCAAATACACATTCATAAAGTCAAAAAGAATGAAGGAAAACAAAAAAGAAGTTGACAATTTTCTTGTTCCCACTACTGTAATTTTCGAAACTATTAGCTTAGCTATTTTTTTTAATAATACATAATTTCCAATTTCGTCAAACAATATTCTCTCGAATTCATAAACCAGCTCCAAACCTATGGACCGGATAAAAGTGAATTGCTATTTTCTTTCTTTCTTTATATATGCTTAACATGCTCTTTTAGACTTGGAGATTAAATAAAATAAATAAATAGACTATGAAACAAACACATACATGGTAGATTGGTAGGGCACCATCCAATTCCATGAAAATGAAGAACATACAAATTTTTCCAAAAAAAAAAACCCTAAAATTCAAAATGAACATGAAACTCATGAAGTCAAACGAACAATTTCATTGAAATAAAGTATTCCAATTCAATTGAAAATGATTTTTAAAAAAATTGAAGTCCTAAATAAACATGAAGTTCAATCAAACTGGAAACCAATAGATTGAAGTAAAACATTTTTTTCTGTGCTTAATTATCCATACAGTAAGAAAAACTATTATGCAAGCGCATAATATTTAATTACTATATAATTCTCTTTTAAGAAGGTCCACAAGAATTAATAAAGGTGAAAGTGCATGAATCCTCCAAAGTTAGAACATTGTTTTTAATTACTTTATAATTAAGCACACAATATTTTTATCTGAATTATACTATATATATTTTTACATGTGCGAAATATATATATACACACATAATCAGGTGCGATCCAACTTTAACCTGCGAACTACTAAAGGATTACACTGCTACTACTACATGATTGCACCAACTCCCAAACATGCTTGGAGGACCTTTGTGGTGCAACTGTATCTGGTTCGGTGCAATCATGTAGTAGTTGCGGTGCAATCTGTTCGCAGGTTCGTGGGTTAAGACTAATTTGCACATTATGGATATATATATATATATATATATATATATATATATATATATATATATATATGCATGCAAAGGATGATTAACTTGCCTGAGGTGGTCCATGTTCAGAAGTTTGAAGGCGATATTCATGCATGATCCAATCAGTTTTCCTTCCATTGGGAGCTCTGCCTTTGTAGAATACCAGCGTCTTTCTCATCCCTATGATCTGCTCCTCCTTAGACATCACAGCCTTATCCCTTCCGGTGGCTTTCCAGAATCCGGCGGCCGTGGCTCGGTTCGTCCGAGTCCCCGTCGGATACTTCCTGTCCTTGTGGCTGAAGAAATACCACTCGCTCTGCTCTTCGTATCCCAACTTGCACCTGTCTACACGTACTCAAAAACCAAAATAAATTTAAAAAATTAGCTAAGACCTAGCTAGCTATATATGTCACACAAGTCTAAATTAAAGAAAAATGTTTTCCTATTTTCAATTAGGACGGTTTAATTGTTTTCTTGTCTTCCATTAGAACAATTTAAGAAGAATATGACAACAAGATAACCTAAAAACGCTGTGATTAATCGTGCTTGACTTACCTATAGTAACCGGGTCCCTGAAAAATCGCATATTCTATAATGGGCAGATTAATCAGATAGGTGTTGGGAAGAACTAAACGCCTTATTTTAGTGTCATAATCATATATATTTCATACATTTGACTACCCTGAAAGGACCACATACTCACATGCATTATTAACTTTATTATAATTAGATGATATAGAATTTTAATCAATCCCGTAACACCTTAGTCCTAAATATAATGATTAAAATATATTATTGTGGGAGGAATGATTAAAATATATTATTTTTATGAATTAATTTTAACCAAACAAAATTCTTTATTTAAGTTCATATCTTCCTTCGATTGACCTGATTTGACAATTACAAAACTCAAAATTTCAAATTTACCAAATTAAAAAAATACCTTAATTATATTATAAAAGTGAATCAATCTCCCCCGACTCCCTCATTTCAAATATTGATGATTTTGTCATTTTATCAGATATGAGCTAGATCTTTTGATTAGCACATACCCCATTAAATGTTATGTGAGGAATGTAAGAGGGGGAAGAAGACAATTGGAATATTATTATAATATAATAATGTACCTTGAATGTCCCATGGCTCCATTCTATAGAGATCAATGTCAGTGATTACATCTAGATCAATCTTCAAAGAGTTGATCTTCCTCTTCAGGTAGTAACCTACAAGCTCTTCCTCAGTTGGATGAAATCTGAAACCTGGAGGGACACAACACTCCATCTCCATTTCTGATAGATGATGATCTCAATTCTCTCTGATCTTCTTGCTTTAATTTTCTGTGAAAATGTGTTGGAAACAAGAGAACCTACTGAGAATGAAGAAGAAGAAATAGATGAAATACATATATGTACTCCCATCAAATTAAAAAGCAACTTTTGCAATTTCCCCTCTATCTCTCTCTCTCTCTCAATGCAATGATGTGAGAGATAGAGTTTCTGTGAGTGAATTTTACACTTCCTGGTATTGTAAGATTTGTCATCATTCCCTTCATCTATCCACACATTCGTGAGGCAAAGGGTCATTATTATTAACCCCAAAAACATACAATTAAAACAAGGGGGAAAAAATGAGATCATAATGATGAATTAAGACACAAACAGTTGCATAATTAGCATGCAAAAATGTGAACAGGAGAGCACTACACAGCCGTAAAACTTGACTTTTATTTGTGTGTGTGTGTTGTGTCGAGTGAAGAAGCAACCAATGGGTTTTAAGCATGTTGGGAAATCATTTCTTTGAGTGCATTCCACTCCATTATGTCATCCCTTAGAAAACCCTTTTCACACCCACCCTCCATCACTTTCTACCTCTGCATGCCCTTGCCCCAAAACACGAATATTACTCAGCTAACCCAACCAAGATGATTAAAAATATAATTTTGTAACCACAAGCTCATAAGTTTTTTAATTCCAATTCTCTTGATTTGAGTTTTTGAGCTGGTCAATTATGGACAACCTAAACTGATTTATTTATTTGTGGTTCTTTGCCGACTAAGATTACAAGGAGGAATTTACCTAGCGCACACCATCGGATAGTGGCTGTGGGTTTCCCTCGTCAGCCAAAAAAAACAAGAATATTATTACTAGTACTCAATAACCCACTTTCAAGTAAAACTTAACCCCCTTTTCTCAAACTAATTCTACTTATTTTCCAATTACATTAGATGTTTAATATATGTGAAACTAACAATAATGCCCAATTAGAAAATAAGAAAAAATTATCAAAGTCTGTGTCACATACAATTCTTTCTTTTTCTCAAGATACAACGTAACGATTTCAGTATATAATTTCTTGAGAAATGTATAACTAACTTTCGAAGAATGGTAATATGGGAGTGTATGTGTGTGTGTGGGGTTTTTATTATAGACGAGATTTTTGTTTTGCTTATTATTCTAAAGATTGTATATATGACCACATTATATGATAACCATAAAACAATTTTAAAGCTCAAAATTAAGAGATGGATTTTGTAAAAGTTTAATTAACCTTGATTAGTACTTATAAGATGTGGGTTTGGGTGTGAGATGGAAATACATTAGGGCATTATCTTCAAAAACATCATGGAAACCTAAATCTTGATCAGCATCCAAGCAAAACAAGATTTTTTTTTTCTTTTTAAAAGAACAAAGAATGAATTGAAGCAAGAAGATGACAAGAAATAAAAAAACCTACGGAGAATACTAACCAGAAAGTTCAACTTAGGTTGTACACTGCTCTTGGGCACCAATAATTGGTAGAGAGAGAGAGAGAGAGTGATGAAAGAGAGAAGGAAAGAGTGCATATAAGTGCAGGGAGAGAGGTGTTGGTTGCAAGGTTATTGGTGAGAGACATATAAATAAAGAGGGGGATTGGGGAATGCGATAAGCAGGTAGAGACCGCCCGGGAATGTGTGAAAGTGACAGGGTTGGAACAAGAGTGCACTTAAACTAACCTATCCACTTCCACCTACATATTAAAAATACCAAATAAAAAAAATACACCAAACTAATAGTACTAAGACAACTCAACTCCATCTTTCCTTTTCTTTTTCTTCCTTTAATTTGAGCCATTTTTATTTCCTCATTTGGGATGTTGGAGTAGCTTAAGCAACATAATTTTTCATTTTTTGGTACAACACTAGGATTATTATTATTATTATCATTATTATTATTATTATTATTATTATTATTGGATTGGGATATACTCTATATTATTAAATAGAGTCATCTATCACTTCTATAAATAATAATCATTACAAAGTTAAGATTATTTACCAATAATCCTGCAGATTTTTGGAGATTAGGTTATAGAAAGATTGATTATGGGAGTGTTTGGTAAATTGTCATTAGCTGATTGAGTTAGTGGGTTTGACTAGTTGATAGCATTAGCTGATTGTATAAAAATGTTTGGAAAATTGGTTCTTAGTTGATAGTTGATTACATGCAAAATGACTTTCTTAAAAAACTGATCGAAAAAGTTACTTTGAGCAACTTTTTGAATTTTAGCATTTTGGAACAATAAGTTGTTACAAAAAACTAATTATTCAAACACTTATATTTGTTGTTTAACCACGTTAAATAACTAATAGTGATCAAATAAACTAAAATTGACTAATAAACTAACTATGTTACCAAAATGGCCTATATATTGTTCAAAGAAATTAAAAAATCATGCTTAGTAAAGTTTACTAAGAGCAAGCTGAATAAACTATTTACGAATAGACTTGTATAAATTTAAGATCTTTAACACACATATATCTAGAAGTTAATGTAAAACATTTATCACTCATGTATAGGTTTATGATCTGGGTGGGATAGAAATAAAAAATAATTAACGAAGAAAACAAAACATACACGAGAAAAACGTAATGTATAAATATAAAAAAAAAATTGCATGCAAATATTTTTGAAGAAACACTTATTCTTAAGAATTTTCGTACCACATAACATAAGATTATAATTGATTTTTTAAAGTTGTTTGGTCATATACATTTATATGCTATAACAACTCCCTCCATAAAAATTCGGACACATCCGCACCTCCCATCTTGAGAAATCAAAGTTTGGGATCTTATCATTAATAAGCATTCAAGTTTGCAATAATTATAAAATAAATCATATTTTTCAAAATTTTCAATAATTATAAAATTATTCTCAATGTTTTTTTACTCTCAACAATTGATAAATCGGATGACTAAGATCAATCTTCACTTTTTACCAGACATTTGATAATTGATATGTCCATTATATATATATATACACACACACACGGTGACATTTTCGTAATTATTACCAACTTTACTATTCAAACTTGAATACTAAAATCTGTCTTTCTTAGAATTTTTCAGGTTTTCACATTTAGTATTAGAAGATTATAGTTGCAAAAATGCACAAGTGTATTAGACTTAGAGGTTCGATTATAGAGTTTATGGCTTAGTTTTTTGTTTTATTTTGTTTAGTTATTCACTTTTTACGGCTTAGAGTTGAGCATTTACGGTTTAGATTTAAAATTTAATTTTTCATTACTTTTTAAAAAATTTATCCAAATTTACATATTTAGTCGTTACATATTGCATATTTAAGTGTTCAAGTTTGCAAAGTGATTAGTTCTTAATTTTTCCTTGAGTTGTGTTCTCATGTGATCCTGAGCCTATATATATATATATATATATATATATATATATATATATATATATATATATATATGGGTTCTTGTGTGGTTGGCCTTCTCCGGTGTGGTTGTCCGGTTGCTTAGGTGCGTGATTTTCCTTTTTAAGGTAGGTGCATGATTTGTATGCTTAAAGTACGTCAGCGTTAAAACTTTAGGCGTTTGTGTTTTAAAGTGCTTTGTTTGTGTGCTTACGGTGCCTAGTTTGTACTGAAGGTGCACCGTACCATTAAAAACTTTAGGTGTGTGATTTGTGTTCTTAATTTAAAGTGCGCGGTCTATGTACTTAACGTGTTATGCTTGTGTGCTTTAAGGTGTGTAGTTTGTGTACGGAAGGTGCACCAAACTTTAATTAGGTGTGTGGTTTGCGTTCTTAGCTTAATTAATGTGCGTGGTTTGTGTACTTAAGGTGCACCATTTTAATGCTTAAGCTAAGGTACGTAACCTCACAATCCAACCGAGAAGCTATACCCGCACTTGAACCCTTCCATATATATATATATATATAGTACAAATGTTAAATAGAAAAATAGTTGGGGTGGGCTGGGAGTGATGGTTATTGATGATTACGCGTGGGGTGGCAGATAGATGAAAGGCCTGTTTGGACGGCGTGACAACGAATTCTCACGCCACCACACCCCCTCTCACCACCGTTATATTATGTTCTAAGCTTTTCCACTTTTATTTTATTTTATTTTGTTTTATCTTTTCTACACTGAAACAAAACAAATTAACTTCATCATTAGCTTAACACATCCTCTCTCTCTCATATTCCAGCTAGCTAGCCTTGTCTATTTGGTCCGCCGCCCTTTGGCACTTGGCACCGATACAGCACTGACACGTGGATGCCACGCCGGAATCCCCAGCTGTCCCTATCAGGCCGGCTCAAAACGTTAATTAATCATTTGCTGTTTCCAAACATTCTGCGACCTGTGTTTGTCAGCTTGCTGGATGGGATGCCCTTATTATCTCCTTTTACCATGCATTATATTAATTATATTATATTAATCCCTTCTGTAATTAATTCCAGGTTAAAACATTGATACTGTATTACTGTGATGCATGCTTACATGCATGTATACTGTACATACACACACTACACATATACATGCATTCAAAGATCAGACAATAGCAATCAGATTAATGATTCGGTGTTAGCAGACATTATATTCATGATTATTTGAAAACTATGTATAGAATAACAACATTTTTGTTGATACAATATCATTACTTGCAGCTAGTTTTTATTTCACTATACCATATCTATAAATCTACAAACTTAATGCCTGTGGTAATTAGTATAATAAAATTTTTTTGATACAACATTGGGCATTGGACTATTTATGCAATGCCGGTGTGGTAACTAGTATAATTAATACAATGCAATTATAAACTAGTGAATACACAATAATTATAATATTTAATGGTCTAATAACAATTGATCAATCTTTAAAAAAAAGTGTCAACACCTAAGTCGAGCAAATAGCAAGTGCAATTGAATTTCTAATTGAAAAGCTCTAATTAACCCCTTAAATTGAAAAAAAAAAAATTACAATTGAGCCTCTTTGTTACCTATTGAGCAGGTTATCGCTAATTTGGAACATTAACTAAATTGCTTCTTATAGATGTGGCGATGATTTGGACAACATTTAAGAAAAATAAAAAATAACAAATCAATAAAATTTTCTAGACAAACTCCGCTCAGTGACAAAAATAGCCATGTTTGTGAGTTTAGCCAAGATCTTTAGCTAGTAGTGAAAACACAACTTTATTTTCTTATATTTGCGTAGCAATCAGAACCACATTTCGATAACAAGATGCTGGATTTGGGTCTCCAATACTTTGGCCAACGAATTTGAACTTTTTTTTAATTAGGAGACTCAATTGTACATTTGTACTACTTACTTTTAGGGTCAATTAGAAACATTTTATTTTTCTAAAAAAAAGAACGTAATAATAAAAAATGAAAATTGGGAAAGCAGCTGCATGCATGTAAATGTGAATACAGATGTTCAAAGTAGTGACTTTAAAAGACATCTGAACCCAACTAGCAGGTACAGAGATCCTAGTCTTTCTAGTAAAAGTCATATGTATGGTCAGCATGTCTTTTCTCAGGGAGTTCTTTTTTTTTTTTCTCAGGGAGTTCTAATAACTTGTCCTCCCTCACAATTAACCGGCCTGCTCCACTTCAACTTTATAATTTTATTCTTCTTCATCCTCACACAACACCCCAGAGACACCTACAATAGACAAATAAATAAGAATAATTCTACGTACATCCAAATTCTACTCTCATTTTCTACTCCCTATGATATGGTATGACTTGATTGCTTAATTTAGTAGGGGCCATGAAGTTTATCCGTTCCTCTTTTTCTTCATCCAATCAAATTTTAACACAAGTGAGCGTAAAAGTTGGGAGTCGAAATTTAGGAGTCCATGAAGTATTTTTAATAAATAAATAAAATATGATTTTTTTAAAATTAAAAGATACAGGTCAAGCGGTTATCTCTTCAGTTATACCATGGATTAGGGTCTACCTTGCAATGTGGACTCTGGTCCTAAATGACATTGAATGTGTATTTTTAGTATTGAAATTGTGAACTTTCAGAATATAAATTGTATTTCTAAGTCAAAACACATAACAACTATAGAAATGAATTTGTGAATATATACAAGACTCTAATAAATTTTAAAAAGATTAAATTGTAGTGTATTTTTTTGTATTGAAATTGACTGTAGTATTTGAAAGAAACTTGTAAATACAAAACAAGGTAATCAATTTCATATATTATGTTAACATTGTGTGTTCCTAGTATACAAATTTTGAATTTTTAAAAGGTAAATTATGAATATTTATTAGTATGTAAATTGTGTATCTGACCATTTTGGAACTGGGTCCACATTGTATGGTAGACCCCAACCATAGAATAATTTGCCCTATCTCTTTTGCTTCTTCAAAACAAATTAAAATAAACTTGTGGTTGCCACGGTTTTCCCCATTTAGATTGCCTTTTTAAATATATTTTTCCAGGACAGTGTTTAATTTAATTTGTTTGTTGTGTTGAACCCTTGAGTACAGTAGAAGAGAAGGCCAGAAAATCTGGAGTGTCTCTTGTTAGCAGCTTTAATGTATTTTCATGTAATAAAATATGTACGATCAGGTAAATAGAGACCACACAAATATAGAAATACAAATTTTGAGAACGGATTGTAAGCCAAGCATGGATCCAAATGAAGGAATTGAGAACAGTTTTGTCTATGGGTCAAAATCTTCTGGATACACCATGCTTCTGTTCAAGGTTACCAGTGGTGGAGATTGGTTGCTTTAGCTAGCCTGCAATCTAGGGCTCTAAAGATTTGTATATATAGTTTTATTTCATTTTCTTTCAATATTTAATAATTGAATAGGTGGGTGGTATATACTTGATTAATATAAAAAGTCAACAATTTTCACCTATGGAGTACGGGGAGTATATATATATATATATATATATATATATATATATATATATATATATATATATATATATTAAAAATGTAATTAATTAAATATATACATTTATATAATACATTATATTTATTGAAATATATACATAAATTCATTAATAATAATAAAAATAAATTATTATTATTATTATTATTATTATTATTATTATTATTATATACACACATATCTTTATTTATATCCATATGGACATATGGTAGATTAGGATTCTTAGAATTTAATTCATTCACACTTCTATATTTTTATATATAATTTATATATATATTTTAATAATAATAATAATAATAATAATAATAATACATTTTTTGTATAGGAGTATTTATGTCTTTTAAATATATATTCCATTTCTATTCCTTAAACCAACCAATCAATAAAATTACATTTCTAAAGTTTATTCCTTCAGCGAACTAAACAATCAAATAATACAATTCATATTATATTCCTCACCTATTCTATTCCCTATAAAATAATATTCCTAATTCCTTAAAATTCATTCCGTGAACCAAACATGTGGTTAGTTTACAAGGACTTACAATTTAACACTTGCATGTTGTGCATACAACTTTCAATTGATTGAAACACTAATCTTGTTTTCCACTCATAATAAATTTGTCTCACAATATTCATTCTCTTATGAAAATAAAACTCTTTATATTCATTCGCTATTTATAAATTAGAAAACTATCATGAGTTAACATAATAATTCAATTAGTAATCAAATATTTTTTTAAAAAAAATCAATCAGATAATGTTAGGTATAAAAATACATATTAAGAGTTTTTTTTTTTTTTTTGAAAAGGTATTAAGAGGTTATTTTTTAAAATAAATAAATAAATTGTAGCATGGAGTCTCAGATATATTAATGATCATACTAAGGGGGCAAATTATACTGTGGACCCAGGTCCACCTTGCAAGGTCGACCTGGGTCCAAAACTACGTCGTTTTTGTCTCTTTTTTTCTTTTTTTTTTTTTTAAAAAAAATTAGTAAACATATTGCTGAATATAGAGTTGTCCAAAAATGTGTGAATGTAGAGGTTTCAAAGTGTGAATGTAGAGTATAGAAATCGTGAATGTAGATTTATAATTGTGTGAATGTAGAGTTGCCCAGAAATGTGTGAATGTGGAGGTTTCAAATTGTGAATATGGAATATAGAAATCGTGAATGTAGAGTTATGCATGTGTGAATCTATAATAGAGTTAAGAAGTTCTAGCAACTTGTAGCCATGTAATGTGTGAATGTGGAGTTCTCAAGTTGTGAATATGGAGTATAGGACCTGTGAATATAGTTCTCAAGTTGTGAATATGGAGTATAGGACCTGTGAATATAGAGTTTTGAATGTGAATATGGAGTATAGGACCTGTGAATATAGAGTTTTGAATTTGTGAATGCATAACAGTGATAATATAGTTACTAAACATATAATCCTGTAATGTGTGAATGTGGAGTTTACAAAGTGTGAATGTAGAGTATCATATAATCCAGTAATGTGTGAATGTAGAGTTTACAAAGTGTGAATGTAGAGTATCATATAATCCAGTAATGTGTGAATGTAGAGTTTACAAAGTGTGAATGTAGAGTATCATATAATCCAGTAATGTGTGAATGTAGAGTTTACAAAGTGTGAATGTAGAGTATACTGTGTGTGAATGTAGAGTATAGTGTATGTGAATGTAGATCCAGGTCCACCTTGCAAGGTGGACCTGGGTCCACGGCATAACAACCCATACTAAGGGACAAACCTCTATTATTTATGTATCCCATGTTATAAAGCTTAGATCCACTGAATTCGAAAGTGATACGATAATGACATCAGATTAGGTATGCAATGATGCTACATCTAATCCATGACATTAATGACTTCAGCTAGATATTTGTTAACATTAATTATAATAATGTTAATGGACATATAATTGATTGGCTTCCATTCAGTAATAATACCTTATGCTAACCATATTATTATTATTATTATTATTATTATTATTATTATTATTATTATTAGAATTAATATCAACTGGGTACAGTCCTTCGAATTTAGTGACACCATTCCCACATTTAGACCTAAACTTTTAATTTAACCACCCACAATTTTTGAACTTTCAAATTTAACTAGTCGTGGTCCTTCCGTTAGTTTAAGTAAGAGCANGAGTTTACAAAGTGTGAATGTAGAGTATACTGTGTGTGAATGTAGAGTATAGTGTATGTGAATGTAGATCCAGGTCCACCTTGCAAGGTGGACCTGGGTCCACGGCATAACAACCCATACTAAGGGACAAACCTCTATTATTTATGTATCCCATGTTATAAAGCTTAGATCCACTGAATTCGAAAGTGATACGATAATGACATCAGATTAGGTATGCAATGATGCTACATCTAATCCATGACATTAATGACTTCAGCTAGATATTTGTTAACATTAATTATAATAATGTTAATGGACATATAATTGATTGGCTTCCATTCAGTAATAATACCTTATGCTAACCATATTATTATTATTATTATTATTATTATTATTATTATTATTATTATTAGAATTAATATCAACTGGGTACAGTCCTTCGAATTTAGTGACACCATTCCCACATTTAGACCTAAACTTTTAATTTAACCACCCACAATTTTTGAACTTTCAAATTTAACTAGTCGTGGTCCTTCCGTTAGTTTAAGTAAGAGCAAAGTTAGGGCTAGGAATGGTTAACAATTTGAAAGTTGAAAAACCATGCATGAGTAGTTAATGGTTAATGGATGATTAAATTTGAAAGTTGAAAGATCACAGGTGGTTGAATTAACTCTGTTACAATGTAGTATCTGTTTATAGCTACTCCACTGAGGCTCGAATTCACTCCCATCATCCATGTGGGAGTGTGAACCGCGACACCGGGTGCCACTAGACCACAAGGTCTTTGGCATTAACTCAATAGTATTATTGTTGTTGATTAATTAATTGTATGTAGGAAAATGACAATGTAGTGCCTTTTTTCTTGCAAGTCTAACATTAATAGATATGGTCGGTAAGTGAGCGATCCTCTCTTAGGGCCGCCATAAACATTAATGCCTTTCTCTTTAATTTACTCTTTCTATTTATATACTACTCACAAACAAAAGCTGGAACAGCCTATGCTAACTCCGAAAATGGTACCAAGTTTTTCTTTTCTTTTTTAATTTCTTTTAATTAAGGACTTGCAGGCCAATTTAGGAAGAAAAACCTCTACAATAGTCGAATATAGGTGCAGACCATTAGACGAGTAACGAGTAGTCTCATCCAATACACATAACTAAAGAGGTGTATTCCATTAAGATTTTTATAAATTTTTTTTAAAAGATTTAATTGAGAATTTTACAATTTTTTTTTAAATCGCATGATATTTGATTCAAATATTTAAAGAGTGGATGACTATTGGTGTTAATTAGAATCGAAATAAGTATCATAATGCCACGTGTTAGCTTAGTGAGCATTGCATAAATAGTAACTTGCTAAATAGATAATATTATAATATAATTATACTATTTTGTCAGTTTAGGGGACCTCTTTGATTTTTTTTTTTTAAATTAATGAACCTAATTGTATTATTTATTATACTTAAGAAGCAAATTTAACACTTGTTTCTATGGATTAGAGGTGGCCAAAGCCAGGGCGTGGGTTAGTCCCATGCTGGGCCTATGCTGATTCCGGGTCTAGGCTAGCATGTACTGGGACCGACCCTAATATACCTAGGCTGGTCGAACCTTGGGCCTTCCCCGTGCCAATCCCAGGCCCGGGCCTCTTGTGGTCCAAACACAGGCTTGGCTCGGGATTTTTTTATAAAATAATTATATAATTTTTTTTTTGTTTGAAATAAGATTTAATCTATTAACATCATACTTGTAATGTTTATAATATCATTTGAACTTGATATTTTTTTATCAATAAATTATGTTAGAGTAATAAATTTATTAAGACATTATAAAAATAGATAAGTTATAAATATTATCAAATGTATTATAAAGTTTAAATGATTTTTAGTCACTAAATTATGTTAGATTGATAAATTAAAAAATTTATAAAAGACTTATTCTAATTTGAGTTTCTTCTTAATATTTAGAAATATTAAAATGCATATGTATCCTCAATACTTTAGAAGAATCAAACCCACATAGTTGAACATATAATATGCAATAATTGACCATTAACATGTAAATGTAATGTTTCAAGTAAAAAATCTATATATATAGAGTGCTGAAAGAAGCATTATCTAACGAAATTGAAAACACTTTATTTATTATTCAAAAGCATCCGGCCCTAGGTCCGGGTCTAAGTTGTGTCTGGGTCAGTTAGGGGTTTGGGTCTTGCCTAGACTCGATCCTGGGGTATTTTCGAGCTGGGCCCTGAACTTTTTTTTAATAAGACCTAGACCGGCCATGTACAACCCGATCTTGGTCTAGGCTAGGCTTGACCTAGGTCCGATGAAGTCCAGACTAAGGGTGAGCAATTCTGTTCAGTTTTGGAACTGGGCCGAAACATATACTGAACAACCAAACGGTAAAGGTAAAGGGTTCCTGTATATCGAATGGTTTGGGTAAAACATCAAACTGAACCGAACGATTTGGTAAAAAATCAAACCGAACTGAACATCGTTCAGATTTTTCTTTTTAATAATAATAATAATGATGATGATGATGATGAAGTAAATCCTAATCCCTAATTCCTAAAGTCAGACGAACACCCCTCGTATGCTCTACCTCACATGCTGCCCTCGCTTAAGTTTATTTGCTTGCATATGTATATGAGTCTTTCCATGTAAGTTAAATTTAGGTGCTCAACATAAATATTAATGTATTCAATAAAATTGGAACTCAATTCTTGTTGTATGTTTGTGAAATGTGATTTTATGACACTTTCAACATAAATATTAATGCATTCAATAAAATATGTGGTTTTATGTCACTCGAAGTGAATATATTACGTATGGGAGTGTGAGTGTGAAATGTGTTTTGATTTTATGTCACTGGGAGTAGAACACTATTGTTTATTGGTATGGTCATGGTCATGTGCTATTCATTACTACTGACTCTGACTCTGTTTCAACCTGAAGCACAAAGAGTCAACAATTGCCTCCACTGAGGTTCGAACCCACTCCCATCATCCATGTGGAAGTGTTAACCGCGACACTAGGTGCCACTAGACCACAAGGTCTTTGGCTCTTTTTTCCTCTATTTCAGTTATTTCTGATTTTGCTGACTGAATTAGATCTGAACAGAAAAGTTTGCTAGACTATATAAATAACATATAAAAGTACTCTGACTTGGTCTATCTAGGTTCTCCAAAGGTTTTTTTTAAAGATATTATAATCTCATTAAATAAGCTTGATTGAACTCATCAATGGGTGCAGAATGGAAATTTAATCCTAAATTATTAGTATAAATAAATAAATAAATAAATAATTATTTGCGTTACAATACTGCATACGAAATGTTGAGAATTGAGGTTCCTAAGCCGAACCAAACCAATTCTGAATCAAAACCTAACTTTTTCGAACTGAACTGAAACTGAACCAAACTACAATGTTAAATTGGATGATTTCATTTTTGTAGAGCCGAAAAAATCGAACCTAAAAAAAAATCAAACCAAATATCTAAACGCCACCCCTAGTCCGAACCCAATGTTTTCCATGTCAATTCAAGACTAATTTGGTCCTTCCACAACTAATTAGGTCTTGAACCGGCTCGTTGCCACCTCTACTATGCGATACTTGGCCATGTCTTTACCTTGCTAAGGATATATGTGGTAACATCACTAACATGCAACATTTTATATTTTTATTTCTTGTGTATTTAATGATAGCGTTTTAATTAAAAATTATATTACTATTATCACAATAAATATTTTTTCAAAGTAATTATTTGGTTTAAATAATGTTACATATTTATGTAGTAAACATGTGATCGAAAATTTTAAACATGTTACTAAACTTAAATAATATTTGAGAGTGCCAATACCTTGTGGTCTAGTGGCACCCAATTGCATTCCATATAAAAGGGGTGGGTTCGAGTCTCAGTGGAGACGATATTGACTATTTGTAACTTCAATAGTAGTTATGAGTGTATATCGATGTTAGCTCAAATGTGCGGCCGCACCATTAGTTATGCAAGGAAACACACAATAAAGAAATACACCATTAGGTACGCATCACCACAAAATGAATAGTAACGCACAATAAAGAAATGCACTAAAACAAATGCACCATTAGTTACACATCACAACAAAACGAACAGTAACGCACAATAAAGAAATGCACTAAAAAAATACACCATTAGGTATGCATCACCACAAAACGTTCATTAGGTACATAAATGCACCATACATTGTTCAAACACAGTACAAACAATTAAGTGTGGTGAAGTATGGTGCATTTTTTTGGTGTGTGGTACGTTTTGTAGTCAGATTATCAGTGTATTATTTTTAGAAGTTGGTGTTCTTAACCATCCATGTAACTCCTCTAGAGAGTTGGATATATACATGTCTATACATTCATTTTGGAGGAGGGACACAGAATCTTAAAGAATGTCACAAGAGTCTTGGATATGAAAGCAATCAGAGAGTGATCAGAGAAGAGTCAGAAAAGTATGTACTCAAAGAGGTCTGAGATGAACGATTTTATGCTGACTAAAGTCTGGATGAAAGATTAATTTCATCAGTCTCATATTTTCTTGTGTTATCAGTAAACACTCGAGAATTTATATTTAGATAGAATTCTCAGTTACACAACTTAACAGGAAAATTCTTGCTTAGCCCGCAACCCATTTCTATATATCTTCTTGTATCTTTTAGGAAAGTAGGTACACGCTTGAAGATGTTTAATGATTTTGTTTTTATTCTCTTATTTTTTTCATTTATTTTTTTATCTCAAAAATATTACAAAATACCAAATTTTTTTTTCCTAACATATAACATATATAATATATATATTATTTTTTGTAACACTAGCATGTGTGTATTACTATTAGGAAAATACTATATGGACTCCATTTCATACTCCCAACTAAACGGGTGTGGACAAGTAAGAGTGTTAGGCCGAGGGAGGTGGTGCGGTTTTCTTTGGGTTATTTTTGAGAGAATGGAAAAAGGTTAGGGGACGGTCGGATGGGAGTGATAGAGATCGAGAGAGTGGGGTGGTTCTGTGGTCGGCGCCTAGTGCTGACTTGTTGAAATTAAATGTGGATGCAGCCATCCGGGAGGACGCGAATATGCTTGGAATGGGCTGGGTGCTTCGCGGTTCCACAGGTGCTTTCATTGCTGCTGGTGCGGTGGGACGGTGGGGAGCTATGCAACCAAAGGAAGGGGATGCTTTGGCTATCCGGGAGGCGCTGAGCTGGTTGAAGGATCATGCTTATGATGGAATTATTCTTGAGAGGGATGCACAACAAATTGTTACCCAATTGCAAATGAAAATGCTTCTCCTTATGGTCTTCTTTTGCGTGATATTAGGAATCTTTTACTCTTGTTTTCAAATATTAATATGTGTTTTGTGAAGTGTTCTGCTAATCAAGTGGCTCACTTATTAGCTAGAAATGCTAGTCTGTCGTTAGGGAGTCGGTTTTGGTTTGATACTGGTCCCTCTTTTATTTCCGAAGCTATTTGTAATGACTTAAGACATATATAAAAGTTTTGTGTGGTTTTGGTTTTCAAAAAAAAAATAAAAAATTTCATACTCCTAACTTGTACTCCCTCTCATAAACTTTTGATGTAGACACCTATCTTGGGACTCACATGATGAAAATGTCCAATCCTTATTTGTCACGTCAGGGAGTAAAGTTGAGGGAGTATAATTTTGGGGCAAATGTAGTATAACTCTTACTATTATCCCTGAATATTTATTGAGTTTGATATATGTTAAATATATGATTGTGAGTGCATGATAATAATGGAGATTGTTGAGCCTAAGTGAATATGACAGCAATTGGCAGTAACCGATCCAATCAAAGACGCCTCTCGGCGATCAATCTAAGAAAATGATTGCCATCTTATACGATTTACCGACTTTCCATTTAGAATAATGTATATAAAAATAATGATTTCTTTTTCAACAAACTACGACTCTGTAATTATGGTTGTACTGCCTAAAGGGTATATGCTTTTTCTTCTTAATCCAAATTTGATTAATTAATTAATGCAAGATAGATTCAGATTAGATTAGGTGTATTAATTAATGATTCCTGTTGGAAAAGACAGCATACGTTAGTGGCAACATAACAGAGTCACTATCATGTCCATTCGAGATATAGACAAATTAAAGCACAAACATGCATTATTATGAAGCCAAAGCATGCAAATACAGCTAACCTACTTAGCTAGTTAGCTCCATCCCCATATTTTTCATATACTCTTATGAATTTGTTTGCTGAAATTATATATTCTAAAATGTTCCAATTTTATTTCGTTGATAATCATTATAATTTTGTTTTTATCATTTTGTGAAACATATATTCATATTCTCTAAGTATTGGATCAAGTAGGAGTTAAGAGTAATGGTGAGGGCTCAGGTACGGTACATCACAGAATATTGAACATCCAGAGTTCAAAGATCAATGAAACATTGGATAATTGGGTGAGGCTATCGATAGAGGAGTTGTCAAGTGGCTAGTAATGAATATGGTGGAAGACACATGTTATCCTCCCTAACAATACGGTTTGGTTAACAGAATAGGCGTGAAATGGAATGTCATTCCCAGAAATAGGCCTATTACATTGTTTGTTAATGCATTTTGTTATGAGGAATATTGTTCCCGGGAATGAGTAAGAATAGGAGAGTGTAAATTTGTTGGGAACGAACCTTATGGCATGAGTTTGATTAAATAATTAACCTTGGATAGGCACAAGGGTAAAGAGGCAATTGTAAGCTAAACAAATATTACACGCGAGAGTAGGATAATTAATCACAATGAAAAATTTAATTAAACAAAAAAGGATTTTGGTGAGGGAGCATGCAATTCTAAATGCCGACACCTAAAGGATTGAAGAGAGAAAATAACGTAATCGGGGTTTCAAGGATAGCAACACCAACCCGGGTTTACAAGCCATTGCACTTTCGTGGTCAAGCCAACCCGAGTTGAAGATGTGATTTATTCGGTTTATGTGGGAGAAAATCAAAGATTGTTGGGGCTAACTCCGGGTTGTGTCGGTCTCAAGGGAATATATACAAATTGGAGGTGTTAACAAAGCTTTCAATTAATGGAATAGGTTGCATGATTCTCACACTCCATGTCACAAAGAATCAAAGAATGTTGTAGTAAACAAATGCAAAGAATATTGTTTGAATTCAAATAGAAAAAGCTAGGAAATGAATTGCTAGTGAGCCATGATGCATCACAGTGTACTTATGGTTTAGGTAGATTGCATTGCAAAGATGGTTATTCTTGGGAGGTTTTGCTAATACTGTTCTCCTTTCAGTCTACTAGGCTTGCCTTAGTTTTGGGGTACGTTTTAGGTAACCAAAGAGTTAAGGGACATTTTCACAAACACATAGCCTACACTACCTCTCCTACTCATCCCTTTCGGTCTAGAAGTAAGAAATCATTGTTCATTGGAGCTACATCAACCCTAGCAATTTCTTGCTTAGCATTGGTGCCTTTGAACATTCTGAGAGATGGCCACACGCAAAGAAGCATACAATTCACCAACAAATAACAAGAACAATTCATCCATTCAATGCAACTCAATCTCCTAATTGAGAATTAAAGAACTACACTAGCATCATGCCCCACTTCACAATTCAAATCCTATAAAAGGAATTAGCTACTCATGCTTGAAATTGAAAACAAGATTAACCTAATTTCACCAATTGAGAAAAGCAATTGAAAGTAAATTGAAATGTAATCCAAGCTAGAGATTAGAAATTACCTAAGAAGTTGCAATCAAAATCCAAAACAATTGACTTCAATGTTGATCTTCAATTACAAGATTGATCTAAGAGTAAAGTGTGTTCTTCTACAATTTCTCTTTTTACAATATGAAATTGACTTTCTAAAATGAAGCTAACTTCCTAAAAATATCTAATATAGACCTTTAAATAGCTTCCCTCCACTTGAACATTTTAATTCTCACGCCCAAGAGATGTGCACGAGCCCATCCACGAGCATGGATCGCTCGTGGACTGGCCACTTATCCACCCACGCCACTTTCTAGCTTGTGGTTGGTAGCTTGGAACTTTTTGTTCCATTCCCACGAGTTGTCCACGCTCGTGGGCTCTTCGTGGATCCTTCCATTCAACTTCATTTCTTGGTTGTTCATTTGTAAGTCTATATGCTTTCCTCCTCAAGCTCCAAAACCTTCAAAACCTTTCAAAGTGCACAAATTGATAGAGCTTTGCAAAGATTATCACATTAGAGCATATTGCACCATAAATTAACCACAAAATGATACCAAATAACACGATTTCACCCCCATATTAGACCCTCTACCTAGATATCTTTGGCACCTATCAAGATGGAAATTGTCCTACTTCGTGATGCATCAATTCCCATACAACAAGGCCCAAGCAATCCAATGTCCCTAACCTCCCTATTTCCATATAGGAAGAATGGGTTGCTACAATAGGCTATGGGAATGTTAATCCAACATTCGTTGAGATTGAATTCCCTACCAAGATTAGTGCTAAGAATGTTGTTCACCACACCTTAACACAAGAATACTCAAGATTTCCCACAACATTAGGAACCCTAGAATGAGCTATACAATAATAATTATCGAATTGGCTGGAATTAAGAAACTCAAACACACCTCAACCCAAATCCTAAATACAACTACTCACACGTATTGTAGGCAAATAATGCAAAAACATAGGTAAAAGACATTATCATTAAAGCTAAAAAGATAAAAACAATGAAAAGACTTATCTTCAAATAGAAATGATTCAACCAAACTTTTAATTTGAAGTAGAATCTTTGATGTAATGCTTACAAAAATAAAGAAGCAAATGCCTAAATCTTAAATTTCAAAAGAATATTTGTGTTTAAAGTGAGTGCTTAGAATATTCATTTTACTTTTTTTTTCTCCATCTCTTTCTCTCTTTCTCTCTCGGAGTGACTTTCTAAGTTTTTGTGTAGAGTGGTTCTCTGTCTACTTGTTAGTGTTTTTTTATCCTGTTTTCTTGAGTGCACGAGTGGTCTGGTTGAAGCTTGTGAGGCGTTGAGTATTGTGGATGATGCGGCCGGAGTGATTCTTGATGACAAAGATGTTCTTTAACAAGCTATCGACTTCCGATTCTTGGCTGTTGGTAGGGTAGTTACTGAAAGACCGGTAAAGTTGGTGGTTTTCGAGACGTCATGGCTACTACTTGGCGTCTGGTCAGAGGCATTAATATACGGGATTTCGGTGAAAGTAGATTTTTGTTTACCTTTTACCATCAGAGGGATATAGCATGCGTTCTGAACGATGGCACGTGGACGTTTGACCAAAACCTAGTGCTATTACATCGTCTCATGAAGGGGATAATCCAATGACTGTTGAGTTGGATACGACATGTTTTTGGATTGAAGATCACAATCTTCCGGTGGGCTTTTGGTCTGAAAGGGCTACAAAGGTTATTGGAAATTATGTGGGCGAATTTGAATTGGCTGACGAACAAAATTTTGATGGAATGCCAAGGTCGTTTATGCGTGTTAGAAAAAAGTTGGTTATTATGAAACCTTTGAAACCAAAAATGAAACTAAAGAGACCGGGGGTGATTGGTTTTGGATTGATTTCTGATATGAACGTTTGCCTTCATTCTACTTCCACTACGGTATAATTGGCCATGTTGATAAGTTTTATTCACTAGATTTTGATAAACCGGTGGACGGGAAAGAGAAGCTCTATGGTGTGTGGCTGAGGGTTGGGGATTCGAGGGGAAATGTGGCGAGAACTCTGAACAAATGGCTGGTTCTAGATTCACCAGTGGTGGTGGCTTCGACTGTCGCTACTGGAATGTGTAGCGTAACGATCAAAAATGGTGACGAATTAATGTAGTTGGCAATGATGGGGAAATCGTTACATGTTGTTGGAAAGGTTTATGGACAGAACGTTGAGGATGACATAAATGTGAGGGATATTAATGCTAATTATGAGGGGGTTGAGGGGGAAGGGGTGATTGTTTCGGATCAGAAGAGGAGGTGTAGGGTTTATGAGGAGGGTGAAGAGAGTGGGCCGGGTAATTGGATTAGTCCAATGCTTGTTGAAGAAAATAATCTAACCGTGTCTGTGGAGGTGGGCTCTAATAACCATGCCCACCGAGCCCAATGAGTTGTTTTAGTTGGAACTACCACGGGCTTGGAAATCCACTGTCAGTTCAACTGTTATTGGGCTTTGTCCTTAAAAAGAATTAATATTTTATTTTTGTCTGAAACTTTGTTTAATACTAATAGGATGGAGAGAATGCGGGTACGTTTGAAGTATGACTTTTGTTTTACTGTTGACATGGTGGGGGAAAAGTGGGGACCTCAATATTCGTTGGAAAGGGGGGGTTGGATGTGGAAGTCATCAGGTATTCAAATCACTATATTGACACCATTGTGTCACAGCAGAATCAACCGCGGTGGAGGTTCACGGGGTTCTATGGTTTTCCTGAGAAGCACCAGCGCCGATATTCTTAAGATTTGCTACGGTACTTATCAACTCTAAACTCTTTGCCTCGACTTACAATGGCGGATTTTGACGATATTATGTCAGAGGGGGAGAAGATGGACAGGGTTTCGCACCTTGAGTGGTTGCATAAGGGTTTTTGTGAGGCGATACAAGAGAGTGGTTTGACAGACTTTGGTTTTGAAGGATATCAATTTACTTGGGATAGGGGTAGGGGAACTGATAACTAGGTTAGGGAAAAATTAGATAGGGTTCTGGTTTCAGAGCTTTGGTGAGGTGAGACCTTTTCCCTAATACTAGGGCGTGGTCGATAGAGGGAAGTAGCAGTGACCACATGCCTTTGCATTTGATTATGAACATAGCAAGGAAGATGGTTTTTGTGCGCTGGTCGCGGTCTAAGAATGCTTCGGGTAGAATTCGGGAGTGCAGGGAGGTGGTGGCTGGTGTGTGACTAGGAGCCTATGGAAGGTGTGGAAAGGAGGAGGTTGTGGGGATTTGGTAGTATTAGATTTAGATGGGGAGTTTGCAGAGTAAGACTGATTGGGTGTGAGGGAGTTTGGGGAAGTATAGAAGAAATATCTGGCTCTAGTTCAATCCTATAGTGATAGGTAGAAGTAGTGTGCGAAAGAATGGTGGTATACTGGAGGTGATACAAATAGTCGCTTCTTTCACTCTTCTGTGAATGGCCGGCGTAAACGAAATTATATCCATGGCCTAAGAAACACAAGTGGAGAGATGGCGAATGATGAGTAGGGCAAAGCAATTGTGATGGTTGATTATTTCTAAGTCTATATGCTACAGAGGAGGGAGATGATTGACCAGTCATAGAGTGCGTCTCTCGATAGATTATGGATGAGTAGAATGAGGCACTGGTTTGGCAGGTCTCAGCAGAGGAGGTTAATGCGACCATTTTTGCAATTTATCAAGATAAATCCCTAGGACCTGATGGTTTATCTCCAGGTTTTTTTTTAGACTCACTAGGACGTTGTGGAAGATGAGGTAGTAATTTTCTATCAAAATTTCATTACTACTGGTCATTTGCTTGATTTTATGAATAACACTCATATTGTTTTAATCCCAAAGAAGAAAAACCCAGAGATGATGTCTGATTTTTGACCTATATCCCTTTGTAATGTAAATTATCATATTGTAGCAAAGGTTTTAGCAAATAGGTTGAGGGGGTGTTAAATTTTGTAATTTCTTAAGCTCAAAGTGCTTTCATCCCCGGGAGGTCAATTATTGATATCTGTTACTTGCCTTTGAAGCAAATCATGTTATGAATCAGGTTAAGGGGGATAGGGGGTTATGGGGCTTTGAAGGTTGATATGAGTAAAGCATATGATCGGGTGGAGTGGGATTTTTTGGAGAGAGTTATGTGTAAGATAGGGTTTAGTGGTCGGTGAGTGAGTTTGATGAAGGAGTGCATTTCAACTGTTCTGGTTGAGGGGAAGGAGTGGGGGTTGATTAATCCTTCTAGAGAATTGAGGCAAGTAGATCCTTTATCACCTTGTCTGTGAGGGTGCAAGAGGCGACATGTAGTTTACATTATGTGAGTGTAGCTAGGGGAGCTTCTAGAATCTCTCATCTTTTTTTTTTTTTTTGTAGATGATTGTTTGTTCTTTTTTAGGGAAAATAATCTAGAAGTAGGGGTTATAAGGGAGGTTTTGAGGGAGTATGAGCAGGCGAATGGGTAGTAGGTAAATTTTGATAATACTGTTATTGTTTTTTAAACAATGTGGGGAGGGAGGATAAGGAGGTTGTTTGTAAAACTCTTGGGATTCATTAACATGCTGTGAGGGGTAGATATTTGGGACTGTCGAGGTATGTGGGGCGGTGAAAATGGGAAATTTTGGGGTTTGTGCGTGAGAAGGTGGGAAACAAGATTCTTCATTGGGGCGAACCGTTTCTGTCCAAAGCGGGTTGTGAGGTGTTGCTTAAAACTGTTCTTCAAAGTGTCTCAAACTATGCCATGAATGTTTTGTTGCTGCCAAAGGGTTTGAGTGATGAGACTGAGAAATTAATGAATTCTTTTTGGTGGGGTGGTGTATGCCAGCGTAGGGGGAATCAGGTAGAGTACGTGGGCTGATTTGTAAAAACCTAAGAAATTTGGGGGAATGGGGTTTAGAATGGTGAGGGAAATGAATCTTGCTATGCTTGGAAAAGAAGGGTGGAAGTTTATTACTGAACCTGAATCTTTGGTTACTAGAGTGTTTAAAGCTCGATATTTCTCTAATTGTTCCTTTTTAGAGGCTAGGGTGGGATCAAATCCATCTTTTGTATGCTTTAGCATTTGTGAAACCCAGGGTCTGTTGAGAGAGGGAACTAGATGGAGGATCGGGGATGGGAATGAGGTGAGGATTTGGGGGGATCCTTGGTTGTCAGATTCAAATGATCTTTATATTTCTACACCAAATCCTAGTTATCTAGACAACCGCCTTGTTCGGTTTCTTTTCCATGCTAATACTACAATTTGGGGTGTGGATTTGGTCTGGGATCTTTTTTGTTAACGGGATGGGTCTCTTATTCTCAGCTTTTATACTCCTTCCTATTCTATGAACGATAATTTATTTTGGGGGAAAAATGTAATGGAATCTATACTGTTTGTAGTGCTTATAGGCTTGTAACAAAGATTTTTGGTGTTGAGAGGGATTTTGGTTGGACAAGACTGTGGAATCTAAATATTCCTCCAAAATAAAGTGTATTTTCTAGACATTGTGCACTAACAAGTTGCCAACTAAAGATGTTTTGCTTATAAAGCAGGTGAGATGTCATCCTATTTGCCCGATGTGTGGTAGTTTAGTTGAATCTGCAGTTCATATATTTGCAAATTGTAATTTCGCTCATGCGTGTTGGCGGATCGTAAGTGATGAGTGGGGGCTGGGGTTAGTGAAGTATATTCCTATTTGGGTGTGTGATATGTGGTTCTCTTTGTCCTTATAGATGATTAAGAAGGTGGTAGTGGTTTGTTGGGCTATTTGGGATAATCGAAATGATATGGTGTGGAATAGCCAGTTTAAGGATCCAAGGACCTTGGTGCAACATGCTCTATTGTTTGTTACAGCATGGAAGAACGCTCAAGGAATGTTTTTTGCGCAAAGTTCTTCTTCTGGTCAGTCTGTGCATTCGGTGGAATGGTCTCCTCCCCAAGAAATTATCTTAAAATTAACATAGATGTCGCTATGGATTATGAGAACCAGTGCATGGGGTTTGGGTGGGTAATTCCAAATGAGGAGGGGTTGTGCACGAGGTAGTAACGCATAAATTAAAGTTCAAGGGCTTTTCACAATTCGTGAAGCGGAGGTGATGGGGGCTCGGGAGGTACTGAGTTGGATTAAAAGAATGAGTGGCGAAGAGTGATCGTGGAAACTGACACTCAGGTTGTGACTAGAGCGGTGGAACAAGGGGTGAACAATACCCCATTTGGTGCTCTCATTCATGATATTCACACTATTATGCAGTAGTTGGAGTCTGTTACTCTTGTGTTTGTACCTCGTGGTGGTAATCTTTAAGCCCATAATATGACAAGGAAACCCCTTTGTAATCCAAACTATGTGTTGTATGCGTTTTTTGGTTATATTCCTCGTTGTATTTCAGGTTGTATGAACCTTTCGAATTAATATTTTTGGGTTTGTTGGTTTTTTTTTTTAAAGAAGAATATTTACTTTTGGAATAAGGAAAAACCTATCTCCTGCCTAGGGTTCGAATCCACTTTCTCAAGTCTGAAAACACATAATAAAAATGCGAAATTGGGACAAGCACATGGGCAATGACACGTGCCGCCACCCGTTTGCACAAATAACATCTCTCACAGGTGTGAAGCTGGTTGCGTTCATAGACAGGAACGACCACGAATTTGTCAACGCTCGTGCTCCTACCAGGGTACTACCACGTCCTTGCTTCACCTAATCTCATTCTGATATACTCCAAAAGTGTTATTTACTCCTATTCAATGACTCCTTAGCTCCAAACTCGACTAAAAGTAATCCAATATGCTTTTTTATTTTCCTTTGTTGCATAAATAGGAACAACTATAGATAAAGACACATGAATTAATCTTAATTTATAACTTTCTAAGCCAAATTATGCTCAAAATGGGTTAAGATAGGGGACATTATATACTCAAATAAATAGTTTATCAAAGCAATACCCAAGCTTCATATTGCTCTAACTGAAAATGCACCTTAGAAGGTAAAAATGTCTGATTAAGAGAAGATTGTAAATCAAAAAACAAAATTTGAGAATTATAATTATTTGATTTTCTAATTTTTCAAAAATAATTGATAGAATGCTAAACATGCAAAAAATAATTTAAAGACAAAATAAGACTTGGTTTTTGTATGGTAAGATATTAGACTCGACTCTCCAAGCCTACAATCTACCTCCCTGCAATGGATTTCAAACTCGTTACCTGATCTGATACCAATTATTAGGATCAAGCGCTTACTACTACACCAAAAGCTATGGCTAGTAGTGAATGCACAACTTTATTTCCTTATACTTACTAGCAATAAGTGCAGGTTTCGATGGTAGGATTGTGAACTCGGCTCTTCGAGCTGCCACCCTATAGTTTTTATCTATCTTCAAGCTCTTAGTCACAACTAATAGATTTGACAAAAAATATTGCTCATTTAATTCATAAAGATAAGATAATCAAGTACTAAAGTTCATTAAAGTAAAGATAACAAGTTAAGACATGGACTACAAGGAAATAGAAAAGTCCACCTCTACAACCAACCTTATTGGTCCAAGCAGTAAACTAAAGGTAACAAAGCATAACAACAAAAAGCAAGCTCAGAGTAATCACATCATTTACAACCTAAGCTCGAGAGGAGTATAGGATGAACTCCAAAAGAAGTAAAATCTTTGACCAAGTTTGATAGTTTTATAGGGATAGCCCAACATATCAAGGACTAATTATAATTGTATTATTTATTTGTTATTGTCATACGCTTTCTCTATTTGTGAGTGTAGAATGAGCATGTAGTCTGTTGTAACTTCCCTTAGAATCCTAGTGTATAGCTCTATATATTTTACTGTGTATTCTTCTCTTTGAATAATATATTATGCTTCAAACCTTCACATGGTATCAAGTGCCTAATATACTCAAAACGAGTAATTATTATTATTATTATTATTATTATTATTATTATTATTATTATTATTATTATTATTATTATTATTTTGCTTCCCTTCTTTATCTATCTCAAGAACCTAATTTGTGATCTCATGTCAATCACTAATGACACTTCTATCATTACATTATCAACACCAATCAATTTCCCTACTAAACTTACCTCTACCAATTTCTCTATTTGACGTATGCAAGTTTACGCTATGCACATAGGACCTGGTCTTGCCAATTATGTTGACGGGACAACCGCAGTTCTTGCGGTATTTTTCGATATTGTTCGTACGGCTCTGAATCCAGCCTATCAAGTGTGGTATCGCTAAGACCAAATTCTTCTTAGCGCACTTTTGGGGAGTTGCTGGGACATTAAGCCAATACTCGCCTCAACTACTACTAGTGTAAACACTTGGGAGAAATTAACTGCTAGCTTTGCCAACGCTTCTCGCAGTCGTGTCATATCTTTGAGGTCCTTTTCTGGTCCAAAGACAGATAATATGTCAAACTCCAATTCACAGCCTATTGGCAATTAGAGTCGTTTTTCTGCTATTGGAGATTAGAATGGTAAGGTCTGTCATTTTTTCCACAACTCTAGGCATGAAACTTGTTTTTGTAGGAAACTTGCACGCTTTCTTAGGGAGAACAATGTTAGACTAGATACTAGGGGTGGAAATAGGCTAGGCCGAGCCGGGCTTTATAAAATTAGGCCTGGGCCTATTATGGAAATCGAAAGCCTGAGCCTGGGCCTGAGCCTGTATGTAGGCTTTTTTTTAGGTTCAAGCCTGAGCCTACAGTTGGCCTGGCCTGGCCTAAAGCCTTTTTAAAAGCCTATTTAATATATAGGCCTTTAAAAAGGCTTCAAAATAAATCCTGAATAGGCTTCGAACATATTTAAGGCCTACATTTTTAAGCGTTTTGAAGTATACCTGTAAAAAATTTATTAAAAAAATACTTAAGTTCATATTTTATAATGAATGACAAAATCATAAGTTCATATTTCATAATACAATATCCAACACCACAAGTTTAATAAGTAAAAGTTCGTAATACAAAATTCAACAATACATTGTTTATTAATTACTAGTATTACTACAAATCTATAAATCCTGCAATCAATTGCTAGTAGGCTCATATTACATTAGTATTACTATTTTACTAATTGCTAGTAAACTGTAAACACTAAACGACTAGCAGAATTATTACTAGTAATTAGTAACACTACTTATTAGCAATTTGTATTAGCATCATAGCAATAGTAACTAGTAATATCTAGCACTGTTTACTAATTAGTAAGTAGTATTTGGGATTTGGGTATTGGGAATTAGGGTTGTAGGTTATGTATACAAGATATATATATATATATATATATATATATATATATNTACTCAAAACGAGTAATTATTATTATTATTATTATTATTATTATTATTATTATTATTATTATTATTATTATTATTATTATTTTGCTTCCCTTCTTTATCTATCTCAAGAACCTAATTTGTGATCTCATGTCAATCACTAATGACACTTCTATCATTACATTATCAACACCAATCAATTTCCCTACTAAACTTACCTCTACCAATTTCTCTATTTGACGTATGCAAGTTTACGCTATGCACATAGGACCTGGTCTTGCCAATTATGTTGACGGGACAACCGCAGTTCTTGCGGTATTTTTCGATATTGTTCGTACGGCTCTGAATCCAGCCTATCAAGTGTGGTATCGCTAAGACCAAATTCTTCTTAGCGCACTTTTGGGGAGTTGCTGGGACATTAAGCCAATACTCGCCTCAACTACTACTAGTGTAAACACTTGGGAGAAATTAACTGCTAGCTTTGCCAACGCTTCTCGCAGTCGTGTCATATCTTTGAGGTCCTTTTCTGGTCCAAAGACAGATAATATGTCAAACTCCAATTCACAGCCTATTGGCAATTAGAGTCGTTTTTCTGCTATTGGAGATTAGAATGGTAAGGTCTGTCATTTTTTCCACAACTCTAGGCATGAAACTTGTTTTTGTAGGAAACTTGCACGCTTTCTTAGGGAGAACAATGTTAGACTAGATACTAGGGGTGGAAATAGGCTAGGCCGAGCCGGGCTTTATAAAATTAGGCCTGGGCCTATTATGGAAATCGAAAGCCTGAGCCTGGGCCTGAGCCTGTATGTAGGCTTTTTTTTAGGTTCAAGCCTGAGCCTACAGTTGGCCTGGCCTGGCCTAAAGCCTTTTTAAAAGCCTATTTAATATATAGGCCTTTAAAAAGGCTTCAAAATAAATCCTGAATAGGCTTCGAACATATTTAAGGCCTACATTTTTAAGCGTTTTGAAGTATACCTGTAAAAAATTTATTAAAAAAATACTTAAGTTCATATTTTATAATGAATGACAAAATCATAAGTTCATATTTCATAATACAATATCCAACACCACAAGTTTAATAAGTAAAAGTTCGTAATACAAAATTCAACAATACATTGTTTATTAATTACTAGTATTACTACAAATCTATAAATCCTGCAATCAATTGCTAGTAGGCTCATATTACATTAGTATTACTATTTTACTAATTGCTAGTAAACTGTAAACACTAAACGACTAGCAGAATTATTACTAGTAATTAGTAACACTACTTATTAGCAATTTGTATTAGCATCATAGCAATAGTAACTAGTAATATCTAGCACTGTTTACTAATTAGTAAGTAGTATTTGGGATTTGGGTATTGGGAATTAGGGTTGTAGGTTATGTATACAAGATATATATATATATATATATATATATATATATATTTATTTATTTATTTATTTATTTATATATAAATAGGCTAGGCCTGCGGGCTCGTAGGCTAGGCTTCTAATTAGGCCTAGGCCTGGCCTTTTTACTAAATAGGCTAGGCCAGGCTAGACCCTAAGTAGGCCAGGCCGTAGGCTCCTATGTAGGGGCCTGACCTATTCCCACCCCTACTAGATAACATTCAGGCTTTAATACTACTCAGACTCCTACTATTAATTCCACCACCACAACAGCACCAATTGATACTACTCAATGGTTATTTGATAGTGGCGGCTCTCGTCATGCTACATCAAATCTAGCGTCCCTACAAAATTTTTTAGATTACGATAGTTTAGATGAAATCTTCTTTGATGATGGTAAAATCCTTAACATTTCTCATACTGGTCATACTACTGTTCCTATTAATGATCGTGACCTTTTATTAGCTGGAGTAATTTGTGTCCCTAAATTACAAATAAAATATTGTTTTTGTTTCTCAGCTTTGTGAAACAAACAAATTTTCGGTTGGATTATTTCCTTTTTGTTTCTTTGTGAAGGATCTCGTGAAGGGGGTGCCATAACTCAAGGGGGAAAAATAATAATGTTTATTGTGCATCTATGTCTAAGCAGCCACAATTAAATGTTGTAGTTTCCACATCTCTTCTAGATTGACATCATTGCTTTGTGCACCTGTTAAATAGAATTCTAAGGTATATTCTCAATTGTCTTAGTATTCTGTTTGATTCCCTTGCTTTTAATTATTTTTCTTGTACTTCGTGTAACACTAGCTAATAAGAGTTACAAGCTTCCATTTTTTTAATGATCTATGGTCAGTACAAAACCTCTCCAGCTTATTTATATAGATGTATGGATAACTACTCAAAAATCTGCTGATGGATACCTATATTATGTTATTTTTGTAGATTTATACACAAAATACATATGGTGGTACCCTTGGCCTCTAAGAAAAAAAATAAGATATCTTTGTTATTTTAACTCAATATAAAAGATTAGTGGAAATGCTTTTTGGTCATAAGATTGTTTCCATATTTTCTGACAATGTGGAGAGTTCAAAAAACTTATTCTGTTATTTAATCTGCATGGTATTTCTCACTTTACAACTCCTCCTCACATTCTTGAACACAATGGTACAGTTGAAAGGCATCATTGCTATAGTGTGGAAACGGGTTTCTCGTTGCTTCATCACTCAAATTTACCTTTAACATTCTAGTCATATGCTTTCCAATGTAAAGTCTATCTGATCAATCGGCTGCCTACACCCGTCCTAGCCAATCAATCGCCATTCTAGGTAATATTTCAGTTTCCTCCAAAGTACCGAAAAATAAAACCTTTCAGTTATTTGTGCTTTCCGTGGCTCAGGCTATATATGAAGATGAAACTACAATCTCGGTCCGTGTCTTTTATTTTTTTGGGTACTCTACAACTTAGTCGGCTTTAAGTGTCTTGACCCGTTGACTAACCATGTATATCTTTCCCGACATGTTAAGTTTGTCGATAATGTTTTTTCATATTCCCATCTTGTTGCTACTAGTTCTTCAGGTCATATCGTGTCAAGGAAAGACTAGGCTCCTATCATTTTGAGTCCACCAGTGTTGTTACATCCTGTTGTTCTAACACCCACTATGACAAGCTCTTCAGCATGACACTGACACACCCTTAGCGTTTTCAGTGGGTTTGTTTTCTCATTCTACTCATGCGTCTTCTCCTTAGGGTCTTTTGCCTTCACCGCCACCAACAACTCTATCAAGCTCGCAGTCTCATACTACTTCACCCATTTCAAGTCCTACTATTCCTTCCCAAGAATGTTCTCGCCCAATCTCTATTGTGCCATCGCATGAATTGCAGGAGTGTCTCGTTTGGTTTGGACTCGATAGCTAATTCCCAATTACTATAACAACAAGTTTGTCAATTACTCCACCATTCATCCCTTACCTCCTTCTGTTGAGCCGTCTACGGTTACCCAAGCTCTTAGTGACCCATTATGGCGGCACGCTATAAATGATGAATACAGTGCTCTAATTCGGAATAATACTTGGGAGCTTGTATCGCGTGATAACCATTTCCCCATTGGTTGCAAATAGGTCTTCCAGGTTAAGCGGAAGCCAAACGGTGTGGTTGATAGGTATAAAGCTCGTTTGGTGGCTAAGAGGTTCTTGCAATCGCCAGGGCGTGATTATTTTGAAATATTCGACCTAGTGATCAAACTTGTGTTGCATGTGATAACCATTTCCGCATTGGTTGTAAATGGGTCTTCCAAGTTAAGTAGAAGCCAAACGGTGTGGTTGATAGGTATAAAGCTCGTTTGGTGGCTAAGGAATTCCTGTAGGAGCCCTGGTGTGTGATTATTCGTCACTAAGTGTTGCGCCAACTTGATATCGATAATGCCTGTCTTCATGGTAGATTATGTGAGGAAGTTTACATGGGGCATCCAATGGGTTATCTTGATCCAAATCACAGCAGGTATATTTGCAAGTTGAAAAAAGCTATTTATGGCCTAAAACAAGCTCTACGTGCTTGGTGTTTGGAGCTCTCCGATTATTTGTTTAGTATTGGTTTTCGCAAGTCATTAGCAAATGCCTCTCTTTTTATATATGATGCTAATGGTATTGTTATTTACTTTCTCGTTTATGTTGATGATATTATACTCACAGGAAATAATAATGTCTTTTTGGACTCATTTGTTTCGTCCTTAGCCTCTCGGTTCTCACTAAAAGACTTGGGCACAGTTCATTACTTTTTGGGTGTTGAATTAATGAATGTGAAATTTGGGTTGTTTCTCTCTCAAAGTCAATATCTTTCAGATATTCTTTCTTGGTTTAATATGGATGGTGCTAAGTCGGTTTCGACTCATATGAGTAAGGATGTTGTGTTACCACCAGCTAATTGTGTTGAAGTTTTGGATGCCACTCGGTTTAGGAAGGTTCGACTCATATGAGTAAGGATGTTGTGTTACCACCATCACGCATCCATATGTTGCGTATATTGTTAACCGTCTGTCTAAATTTATGCATCCCCATAGTGTGGTTCACTAGCAGGCTACGAAGCATTTGTCGCGATATTTTAAAGGTACTTGTCATTTAAGTTATCTAATATTCTACATGTTCCCAATCTGTCTACATCTTTATTATCTGTTCAACGTTTTTCTTCAGACAATAAGGTATTCTTTGAGTTTCACCAAACTTTTTTTTTTGTGAAGGATATTACCACCAAGGTTGTCCTGCTCAAAGGCTATAGTTCTAGTGGATTATACTCATCGTTGCATGTTCCACGTTCGTCACCATCTGCGTTTCTCTCTGCTCGCGCTTCTACTTTAGTGTGGTACGATCGTTTAGGTCATCTACATCAGCGTGTTCTTGGTCGTACGTCCTTCAGTCTTGTTCGGTTAGTGGGTTAGTCTTACTATTCATTGTACTTCTAGTTTGTGTTCCGCGTGTCAATTAGGAAAATCTGTGCATTTTTCTTTACCGCGTGTCTTCTAGTTCGAGAGTTCTTGATTTAATCTATATTGATATTTGGGGTCTTGCTCCTTTGCTTTCTTCTAGTGGTTATCATTATTTTATTATCTTTGTGGATGATTACTCTCGTTACACTTGGTATTTTCCTATGAAATTAAAATCCGATCTCTATGCCATTTTTGATTAGTTTCGTGCTATGGTTGAGAGTTCATTCAATTGTAAGATAAAATCCATACAATTTGATCTAGGAATTGAATACAAAAAGTTACATTCCCTATTTCTAACCCTTGACATTAATCATAGGCAGTCCTGTGTGTATACTTATAAGCAAAATGGGTGTGTTGAAAGGAGACATAGACATATCGTAGAAACTAGGTTAACTATTATAATTCATGTTTCTATTCCGTCTTATATTTGAGATTTTGCTTTTGAAATTGTTGTTTATCTCATAAATAGAATGCCTTCAAGTGTCTTGAAAAATTATAGTCATCATCTTATGTTACACAAGTCTACTCCTTCCTACTCTTTTTTTCGAGTCTTTGATTATCTATGTTATCCTCACTTAAGACCATACAATCGTAAAAAAATGTCATACAAATCCTCTCCTTGTGTCTTCTTAGGTTATCTTGACTCTTCTCGGGGGGTATAGGTGCATGGACTTACAAACTAATAAGATATTTGTATGCAGGCATGTGAGGTTTGATGAGACAGTTTTCCGCTTTGCTTCTAAGATTGTTTTGCAGGCCCCTTCAGTTCCACAGCCTCCTCTATGGGCTAAATCCATCTTGTAACCGTGTTGTGCCACACCAACTGTAATAGCCACGGGTTCTTCACCTCCAGTGTCACCAATTTAATCCATTCCCATGGTGACCGCTACTCATGGTCGTGCCTTAAGACCAACAATGAAGACTCATGGCATAACTACTAGGAGTTAGTTTCACGCTCCTCCTACTATTTTAACTGCGCAGGTTTGTCCTACCGAGCCCACTTGTTATACACAAGCGGTTATGTATCCTGAATGACGTGATGCAATGGATCAAGAATTCAATGCATTACTGCAAAATCAGACATGGTGCCTAGTTTCTCCTTGTTCATATATGAATGTGATTGGTTGCAAGTGTGTCTTTTGAACAAAATGGAAGGTTGATGGTTCAATTGAAAGGCACACGACTTGATTAGTTGCAAAAGGATTTAATCAAGTTCTTAGGTAAGACTTCTTTGATACATTCAACCTAGTGGTATTGTCAGGTTACTTCTATCTCTAGCTCTTTCATTTGGATGGGTCATTAGACAGCTTGATGTTCATAATGCCTTTCTAAATGGTAATTTAACTGAAACTGTCTATATGCGCTAGCCCCTTGGATATGTTGATTCACAGTTTCCTAATCATGTTAGCCTCCTGAAACGTTCTTTAATTTGTATAGCCTAAAATATGATCCTAGAGATTAGTTTAATCGTTTGCATACGTTTCTCCTATCAGTTGGGTTTAAAGAATCAAAGATAGATGTATCATTGTTTTATTATTCTCAGGATTCTGCCTTTGTATATTTATTAGTTTATGTTGATGATATACTTTTGATGGGAAGCAATTAGCGAGGATCTAGTGAATGTTGTATTATCTAAATTGTCTAACATTTAAGATTAGGGATCTTGGTGAACCTGGTTTTTTTTTCTTGGGATTGAAACAGTTAAATGTGATGATGGTATATTGTTTTCTCAGCAAAGATACATGACAAATATTTTAAAACGTGCTGGTATGACGGATTGTAAACCTCTAGTCGTAACATTCCTGTTTCAAAGTCTATTGCTCAAAGTGCATATTTATATGATGATCCTACGTTGTACAAGAACTTGGCTAGGGCGTTGTAATACCCAATAGTTACGCGGTCTGATCTGTCCTTTGTAGCAAATCAGCTTTGTCAACACATGCATGCTCCTACAGTTTCACATTGGGCTCAATTGAAACGTGTACTAAGATATGTTAAGGGAACTACAACTTATGGTCTACGTATAAGAAAGTCAGTATCACTGATCTACATGCTTTTTCTAATTTTGACTGGGTTGGATGTCCTAAAGACCGTAAGTCAACTAGTGGGTATGTTGTGTTTCTTAAGTCCAATATTGTGTCTTGGGTTTGTAAGAAACAAAGAACTGTGGTTAGATCTTCCACTGAGAGTCTGAGACTGAATACAAAGCTCTAGCTGATGTCTTCGCTAAGGTAATCTGGATTTATCATTGCTGCGTGAGGTTAAGGTTCCAAACATTCTTGTTCCCAAGTTATAGTGTGATAATCTTGGTGCTACATATATGTGTGCAAATCCAATCTTTCATGCCCGCACCAAACATTTGGAGATTGATTATCATTTTGTTAGAAACAAAGTTGCTTCTGGAGAAATCCAAGTTAATTTTATTTCAACTAAAGATCAATTACTTGCTGACATTTTTCCTAAAGCCCTGCTTGGTCATATATTTTCTTTTCTTAAAACAAGCTACACGTTACTAGTTTACCATATGCTTGAGAGTGAGTATTAAAACTCTATGTATTTGAGTTAGGTCATGACTCTCTATCCTAGTCTCTTTGAGATTTTTACATTGAATATATGCATCTATTCTATAACTATGTAACCATTCAATTCAATACAACACGTACAGTTCTCATCATTGGATTATTATACCATTCTTAAACCAAATTTTCTCTCTTATTTACTTTATGCACCATATTGTATTAGCAATTCATTTGAGCAAACGTGATTAATTGTGCTAATATACCACCTTTTTCATGCGACCAATCATTTTAAGGTTAATTGATGAGGTCACTCTTTTTGAAGATCTATCCATTGAACTACTCTTTAAACTATTTTTAAAATTTTATGTCAAAATTTATCTCAAAGTCTCAAACGATACAATTTGTGATAAATATTACATTATTAATTACTATATAAATTAATTTACTATATTTATAAAAATAAAACCACAAATTTATTAGGACATAATTTAATAGAAAATATTTAGCGAAAATGAGTATATGAGAATGTTTACTTTTATTTATTTTTAGTACTGTGTTAATAGAAAAAGGGTGCACATATTTTACTGTTAATTTATTTTGAATGAAACATTGTAGTGTTGACTAGGTAATTAAAGTTGAGGGGAAAAGTGTTGGTAATTAAAGTGAGTCAATTGCATGCGTAGGGAAGACTGAGGTTGTGATTAACGGCCAAACTTTGGCTAAAGTACGTTGACTGCTAACTGCATTTTACTTTGTCGTTTTTTTTTTTTTTTAATTTAATTTTAATCTGATATCTGCACCCTACAAAGTCAGACTAATCTAACCAATTTTAATCGAGCAAAGCTCATTTACTGACTCTGTTATAATGAACGAGTCAACAGTTGCCTCCACTGAGGCTCGAACCCACTCCCATCATCCATGTGGGAGTGTTAATCGGGACACCGGATGCCACTTGACCACAAGGTCTTTGGTTGATAAATAGTTGTTAGTTGAATGAGTTTGTGAGTTTAACTAGTTAATAGCATTAGCTAATTGTAGAAAAGTGTTTGGTAAATTAATTGTTAGCTAATAGTTAATTACATGCCAAATGACTTTTTCAAAAAGTTTATCGAAAAAATTGCTTTGAACACCTTTTTAAATTTTAGCATTTTGGAGCAATAAGTTGTTACAAAAAGTAGTTAATTAATCAAACACTCATATTGATTGTTTAACCAAGTCAAACAATTAATAGTGCTCAAATAAGTCAAAGTTAACTGATAAGCTAATATGATACGGAGGAAGAAGGCGAAGGTCAGACTAATTTAACCAATTTTAATCAAGCAAAGCTCATTTTAAGAGGTTAGACTAATTTAACCAATTTTAATCAAATCCCATTATTTTAAGAGGTGTTGCTGCATACACCAGGGTTTGAATTTTTTTTTTTTTTTTTTTTTTGAAAACAGGGTTTGAATCTTTAATTACATACTTAAGCGATTCAATCACCTTTCATTTAAACTAACACCGCATTACAATTAATATTTTAATATATAAACATTACACATTATTAATTAGAAGTATGTAAAATCTTATCAATTAATTATACAATATCATAAATACTTTTGCTGCTAAACATTAATGTGGAAATTAAAGGGTGGAAAACCTCCAACTATTATTGAAACAATAATTAAATTGTCAAATCATCGATATTTTTCAATGCCGATTCTAACAATATTAAATACCTAACAATTTTTCAAAACTTTCCAATATAATTGACAATTAGTAGAGCATAGGATACCTCTAACTAATGCAGAAAGTTTAAGCAGAGTACTTTCATGCTTTTTGAATCATGCATGATCAATAAAGCACCATGCAATTAGTCAATTACCTTTCTAATCACCCAATAAATACAGTTCTCATGCAGGTGGTTTTTGACTTTAATTCACAAGTAAAATAAAATAAAATAAAAATTGAAGAAATATAATAGCATTCAACCATGCTAGCAAGAATGAGTGGAAAACTTGGGAGAAGAATGAGTAGAAAATTCTCAAGTGATTATTATGATGTATAGAGAATATATAGTGAAAAGACTAATTAATGGGAAGAATGATTACAAAATCAGAATGTTATAAATTGTAATATGTTTTTGCCTACCCAAAGTTTGAATTAGGAAAGCAATAACAATGTCTAAGTGGGATTGAGGATTGAGGAGGCAGAGAAATGATTCTTGATAATAAGATATGATCACCCACTCTAATTGTGCTTAGTTATATATATCTCCTGAAATTCATGTATGACATTGATGGATAATACACTAGGCCTGGACTACATAGGCCGGCCCAAGAAAGCAATTGGATCAAGAAAGCCCAAGAAGGACCCTCAACACAAAGCTACATAAGAGTTCGATAAGGATTGGACTTAGCACTTGTAATATTAGCAAGATTAGGGCTTATTAGTTATAATGTAACAAGGACTCCCAATATGAGGCGGTCCAGGATTCTTATTCCTTGTAGGGCTCTAGGCCCAAAATATGTATAAATAGACCCTCCACACACGAAGAAAAAGGGGAAGCAATTCTGAGCAATACAATACCTATATTCTCTCCATATATTTTTCCTACATATTTCCTATATTCTCGCTATTCTAACAGGTAGTGTTGGCCTGCCTTTGACTACCCAAAAGTCATAAAACCAACATTGGCGCCGTCGGTGGGGATCGATACGGAAAAGCTTCGTACTTTCCTCTGAACTCGAGAAACATGGTGACTACACAATTCTAAGGGCTCAACCAGGGAAACAGATTAGAGAGGTGAAGCATTATTGGTTATTCAAGTTAGAGATTACACGGAACCAAGTAAGTCTTTATCCTTATTCTTGTTTTAATTAAGGATCCATGATCGTGAATATTGTTTAGTTGATCACTTGATTGAGTTGATTTACATGTGATTCATTGTTAATTGTGCTCCTGCATTCAAGTTATAAGCGCATAAAGGTTTTAATTAACATTTAGTATAAGAGCATGCTTATAAATTGATTAATCACTAAAATTAGTGTTCATGATATTTGGAAATTTCTAATTATAAGGGTTTAATGAATTGCAAGTTTATCTTTTATCTCTTACAAATATTTTGTATTCGTTGCTGGTGGATTTATATGGATAAAATCGCACTTGAATTACGAATATGTCTGTAGCATTAGGGTTATATGCCCACGCAGATGGCGGAATAGTACGTACACTAATTTGGCGTCTTTTGCATGTATGAACAAAATTTGGTTGTCTTCCTTTAGCATCATCATATATATATATATATGTTTGTGTACGTGCTGTGTATATGAATAATGCATAACTACATATATATGTTAGTTGTACTTATAAAATTGATTTTCAATTTTGTGGAATCAAAGTCAAAGTCCATTTTCGAATATATAAATATACTACATATTGTCCTGATTTCTTGGAATCAAAATTATGGAATCTAACAACATATATGCTGCGTATGTACGTACTGTACCTGTAATCAAAATAACATGATTGTCCATTTTACTTTCTATTACATGATTTATATAGTATATAGTTTGTCACTATTAATCATGTATTATATGTTATAAGAGAACGATATATAAATTAAGGCTTGTTCACATAAATATGTCTGTAGAATAAAAAGCAATTGAAACCAACAAATACATACATGTACTGTTTGATTATATACAAGCTGATTTGGTTGGTTTCTGGAATCGAATATTACGTATGTGTACTCCTATTGCTGGATTATTTGTATATTGGAATCAACTACTGCAATGGAATCAAACTTGGAGTCACGAACGGCTATGATAGCGTAGCTGGGTTCCCACGGCGAAGGGCACACGGTAGAACTTTTTCGATTTTCAGCTGGCTCCGTTGAAAGTATGAAGAGGAAAAGACAAAATGATGGATTATGCTGTATGGTGAACTCCTTTCCTCATCAAGAAATGCGTGGCAATTAATAGGCAGTATGTGAATATACTCCCAGGCCAAGACCATTGCAAGGATAAAAGCTTAGTAGATCCTGCGGCGCAAATATACTACGTATATATTTCTTCATGGCTAAAGCTTAGCCATCTACTGTTTTTACAAGTATGTATTTATTTCATATCAAAAAAAAAGGGAGAGTAAAGAGAGAAGAAAAGAAAAAAAGAATCGTTGGGAAGAAGAAGAAGCAAGAGCATTTGAAAAAAAAAAAAAAGAAAAAAAAGCCAGTGGCAGACTCGTATTCCCACCACCGTGTGGAAGAAACGCATACTCACCAAGTAATGAAAAAAGAAAAAAGAAAAAAAAAAGCCAGTGGCAGACTCGTATTCCCACCATCGTGTGGAAGAAACGCATACTCACTAGGCAATGAAAAAAAAAAAAAGCCAGTGGCAGACTCGTATTCCCACCACCGTGTGGAAGAAACGCATACTCACTAGGCAATGAAAAAAAAAAGAAAAAAAAGCCCGTGGCAGACTCGTATTCCCACCACCGTGTGGAAGAAACGCATACTCACTAGGCAATGAAAAAATATCATACCCATTTGTCAGTGGCAGACTCGTATTCCCACCACCGTGTGGAAGAAACGCATACTCACTAGGAAATGGAAGACATATACCCACCACCGAGTGGAAGACATATACCCATTAACCAGTGGCAGACTCGTATTCCCACCACCGTGTGGAAGAAACGCATACTCACTAGGCAATGGAAGATATATACCCACCACCGAGTGGAAGACATATACCCATTAGCCAGTGGCAGACTCGTATTCCCACCACCGTGTGGAAGAAACGCATACTCACTAGGCAATGGAAGACTTATACCCACCATAGTGTGGAAGATATATACCCATTAGCCAGTGGCAGACTCGTATTCCCACTACCGTGTGAAAAAGACGCATACTCACTAGGCAATGGAAGACTTATACACACCACCGTGTGGAAAACATATACCCATTAGCCAGTGACAGACTCGTATTCCCACCACCGTGTGGAAGAAACGCATACTCACTAGGCAATGGAAGACTTATACCCACCACCGAGTGGAAGATATATAGCTAGTGGCAGACTCGTATTCCCACCACCGCGTGGAAGAAACGCATACTCACTAGGCAATAAATTAAAAATAAAAATACAAGAGAGCAAGTATACTTTCTAGAGACTTTGTATTCACAAAATCCCAAGAAAGTGGAGGACTGGATGATGGATAATACACTAGGCCTGGGCTACATGGACCGGCCCAAGAGAGCAAGTATACTTTCTAGAGACTTCGTATCCACAAAATCCCAAGAAAGTGGAGGATTGGATGATGGATAATACATTAGGCCTGGGCTACATGGACCGGCCCAAGAGAGCAAGTATACTTTCTAGAGACTTCGTATCCACAAAGTCTCAAGAAAGTGGGGGACTAGATGATGGATAATATACTAGGCCTGGACTACATAGGCCGGCCCAAGAAAGCAATTGGATCAAGAAAGCCCAAGAAGGACCCTCAACACAAAGCTACATAAGAGTTCGATAAGGATTGGACTTACCACTTGTAATATTAGCAAGATTAGGGCTTATTAGTTATAATGTAACAAAGACTCCCAATATGAAGCGGTCCAGGATTCTTATTCCTTATAGGGCTCTAGGCCCAAAATATGTATAAATAGACCCTCCACACACGAAGAAAAAGGGAAAGCAATTCTGAGCAATACAATACCTATATTCTCTCCATATATTTTTCCTACATATTTCCTATATTCTCGCTATTCTAACAGGTAGTGTTGGCCTGCCTTTGACTACCCAAAAGTCATAAAACCAACAGACATATTATTGAAACTAAATAGTCCCATGTTTAATAGCCTGGAACTGATATAGTTAGGTGTGGAAATAGATTAGGTCGTGTCCGACAAATTTGACCTAAGTACTTCTTATGAGAACCTAAAGCATGAGTTTGTAAGTACAGTTTGTTTGTTTGTTTTTTTTTTTTTTTTTTTTTTTTTTTTCATTTTTTTGTTTGTTTTTCCTTTAAGCTCAAGGTTAAGCCTACAATAGGCATGACCTAACATGAAACCTTTTTAAAGATCTATTTAATATGTAGGTCACTATTGGTCTTGATCGGGTGGTAAAAAGTCTTCGTGGGGAGAGAGGGGGTGGGGGGGGGGAGGGAGCAGTGAATAGACTTTTCAAGCAAATTAAATTTTGTAACACTTTATTGAAATAGCTCCAAGTAAAGTAGATTAATGATAATCTAACTTAGAGCGCACAATAGAATAAATGTCCTGAAGTGCTATCTTAAAGAAATGAAGTGTTAGATCATGCATGCAAAGTGAAGTGCATGTGAAAGTAGTAAGCAAAAGAAAGTGAGAATTTTATAGTGGTTCGAAGGTGGCGTAATCCTTGTACTCCACTCTACTCCTATCTTCAGGAGGAGTTCACTATATCAATCACCCAAATATAATAGTGAACAACCAAGTGCTAGTTCACCAACTCAGCACTTTTACAACACAAGTGCTTCTGCACAAAGACTGCACTATCCTCAAAGTTTTCACAAGCTTCTCTTGTTATACTCTTCCCTCTATCTACACCTAGTAGAGAACTTTTAATGCAAGAAAATGAATTTTCTTTTCTCTACAACTTTAAGAGACTTTGACAAGTATTAGTTTCTTTTCTAGATATTTCTATGAAGTAAATAATTCTCAAAACTTGAAGATTTCTTTTATTGCGCTCGTATGGCGTCTTGCATACTGAATTTCTCTTCTGCTTGATCATCATGTCTTCATGCCTTTTATAGATAATCAAATGTATCCGTTGGAGTGGGATAATTTGATTTTTGAAATCTTGTACGTTGTAGCCTGATTTGATAAGTTGACAAATTGATATTCTCTTTCGGCTTGATGCAACTTGGTCTATGTATTCATCAGGTTGTGTTGACTTTGTAATCCTTTCCACATTTGGAATGTAACCTTCTTGGAATTTTCATAGAAATATTTTGAAGCAGTAGATGACCATTTTGATAGAATGCCTTATGATCATATCACTTGATGATGCTTAACTTCTTGATCTCCAATAATCACTTGATGATGCTTAACTTCTTGATCTCCAATAATCACGACTTGATATTGATTGATCTTCTAATATGTTTAATTTTGAAATTGAACACCACTTTGATGTCTTCTACCACTTAAACTCTTCAAGTAATCTTAATGTTGCATTTTTCGTTTGGCCTTCCTTGCTACCAAGTGTGAACATTCCTTGCTTCAAGTTGTGCTACTTGGTATGCTACTTGCCTGTAGAGTATGATACCACCTACCAATTTTCTTATTGATTTGTTCTTCCTTGGATTTGAACATAGCTCCATAAATGGTTGTGTTTGCAACCTTGTCTACTCCCGAGTTCGAACCATGTACCTCTTGTAGCTTTCCTTCAATCGTACCCTTACTATCAAGTGTGCTACTTGATTAAATGTCCTAAATGGGTTTCGAATCTTTGTCTACTCCCGAGTTCGAACCATGTACCTCTTGTAGCTTTCCTTCAACAGTACCCTTGCTATCAAGTGTGCTACTTGATTAAATGTCCTAAATGGGTTTCAAATCTTTGTCTACTCCCGAGTTCGAACCATGTACCTCTGGTAGCTTTCCTTCAACCGTACCCTTGCTATTAAGTGTGCTACTTGATTAAATGTCCTAAATGGGTTTCGAACCATGCTTCTTTCTTTTTACCAAGTTTCCTATCAATACTTATTCTTTTTAAAAAAATATTTCTCTTCTTGTATTCGAAAGCTGAACCTTCATCCAAGCCTTTCTATCACTCCTTCAACCATCAATTCTTCTACAACCTTTGCTATTTGATTTATTTAGTCTCCAGTTGGACTCAAACTTGAGAATCTTCTCATATGCTATCACCTCTTCTACCGTCAAGTCTTCTACTTGATTTTATTCACCTTGCTGGGTTTCAAACCATGTATCTCTTCTCTTTAATCTTGCTACCACTTCTTCTATTTGCTCCACTTCTATAAGCTTTGCTACTTCTTCTTTAAGATCAGATGCCAATTTCCACGCCAATTTTGCTCCAAATAATAACTTAATTGCTTAGAAATTTTATTTTTCTTTTCTTTTTCTTTGCTCCAATAAATTTAGTTTATCCTCCCTTGTTGTAATTCGCTTGAACCATATTACATTTAGAAAATAATTTCTTTCTAGACACTAGTAAAATAAAATTGGGGATACTAATTTTCAAAACATTTTTTATTCATCATAATCTTATACAATTATTCCTAATAGTCACGGGTTGGTTCATGATTGAACTAGCTCCGAATCAGCCTAAAAAATACTAGCTAGAGTTGACATTCTTCGTGCCTAAGTCAAACCTAGCCCAGTCTGGGACTGACTTGTATAGGGCCAACTCAGGTCCTATTAAAAAAAGCTTGGGGCTCAACTCAAAACCGGCCCAAACCCAAGTCTAGGTAAGACCTAGGCAAATTATACCGTGCACCATGTACGTAAACGACGTCGTTTTGAGCATTGTAAACTAACCGTCATTTTTTTTGGAAATCACGTTTCTCGTTTCGACCGGTTTGTGTATTTATGTTAATAATCTGTGTATTCTAGGTAATCGTTCTGTGTATTCCAGGCAATCATTCTGTGTATTCTAGGTAACCATTCTATGTATTCATGTTAGTAACACATGTGATGTGTTTGTGAATTCGAATGCTTAGGAGGATGAGTTCTGTGTATTTTGTGTCAATATTCTGTGTATTCATGTTATTAACACAAGTTGTGATGTGTTTGTGCATTCGAATGTTAGCAGGATGAATTCTGTGTATTTTGTGTCAATATTCTATGTATTCTAGGCAAACATTCTGTGTATTCTGGGCAAACGTTCTGTGTATTCTAGATAATGATTATGTGTATTATAGATAATGAATTTCCTGGAGTCATTCGCGTTCGCGTTCACTAACATCGAAACGACGTCGTTTTGGACCAGGGTGCACATTGCTATGTGCACCGTGGTCCACGATATAACGATTGTAAGACCTAGGCACCTAATCGGCCGAGGTGCCTGAGTTTGAATTAAGAAATAAATTGTTTTCAATTGTAGAAGTAAAGAATTCCACCCAGGCCGGCATCCTTCATTCTACACTGGCAGAAGCAATTGCGATTAGGGAGGGCCTCATTTGGTTGTCACAGTTCGGCATTAACAAGGTCTGCGTTGCATTAGACGCCCAGTTGGTTATTCAGGGCCTTAAAACCTTTCATTGTAATTCTTATCTTGATCTTGCCTTGGTGGCTAGTGTTTCCATGACATTAATTTTATGTTTGTTAAATGGTCCGCGAATACGACAGCTCATTTGTTAGCTAGAGATGCCGTGCCCAATGTTAACTGTAGGGAGTGGTTGTCCTCCCCTCCTTTGTTTGTTTTTGAAGTTGTTGTGGCTGAGGCCAGTTGATTAATGCATTCGAAGTTTATTCTCAACAAAAAAATTTAAATTTATATGTTCAAGAAGGACTTCAAAGTTTGAGTAATTTAGTTAAACCAATTAGAAAATGTGTTAAATGACTAATATAGAATATAAACAAAAAATATTGTATGCACAACATGAGTTTGAAAACACATTTTAATTTAGATATACCTACTTGGTGAAATTCTACATATAAATTGTTATGTGAAACTACTCATGAGGTAATAACTACTTTGTATAATAATAATCAATCTATACTAGTTGATAATTGCATGTTCAAAATATTATAGGTGTTTTATAAATTTTTAACATTGCATGTTCAAAATATATTACAAGTCTTTTATAAATATTTAACTTAGTAGAGAATATTATTAATTTTTATTTTTGAGATTAATAGTTCAAATCTTATTTTAAACAAAAATATTTAATTTGAAAAGGTGTGTATATATATAGTAATTGACATTATTATTGTATAAAAAAGTTGAAGTTGCTCAATTGAATATTATTTTGATTATTAACTATGAGATCAGTGGTTTAAATCATATTTTAAAAAATAATTTATAATTATTTGATATAAAAAAAATAAAAATACTAGGCCAAGTCCAGGGTAGGCTCGGCACTGGACCGCCCCAAGTAATTTAGGGTCACTCTCAATATGTGCTAGTCTAGGTCCGAGACCAGGCCAGCTTAAACCCGGACTTTGGCCACCTCTAATGTAGGCTATTTAAAAAGTTATATTTTGACTCATTTAATACCTACAAGTTATAGGCTTTATAAGGGTTGGATATTGCTATATTTTGGACCAGGGTCTTTATGCGAATGATGTACCTAGTCCAAATTATGTACTTGTAGTTAACAAATCATGTACCTTTCATTTTATTTACATGTAAGAGGAAACATGATATTGTTAACGCGGTTGAATCCACAAGAAACAAGCCATATCAAGATTAGTTCACTACATATGCATGTTTTTTTTTTTTTTTTGGAAAACACATATGCATGTTTAATTACAATGACATAACTACTTATTAGTGTAAGTATATATATAGAGAGTACAAGAATAATATTCTCTTCAAGGACTGAAATACAAAGGTGTCAAATAGTAAGTATGCTAATCAAAAAACATGTATAATGTTGGAATCTAGTTATATCAAATTGGTTTAGGAAGAATTGCATAGGAACAACCATGCAATTAGTGGTGAACGAGAAAAACAACAAGCAATAGGTAAAAGGGAGGGCTTAGACTAGGTAAATCCTTATATAGATACTACAGTGAAATAGCGGCAACCTTAGCAATAAAAGGGTGAATTTGTTGTACCCTAACTACAAAGGGGTGAAGGTTGTAAAAGTTTCATTAGGGCATATGGTGCACAAGGGACACAAGCGATAAGAGGTCGGTGTCTTGTCTCACCTAATGCTGTGAAGAATTGATATTTGTGGAAATGCTATTATTGTAGTGATCAATGAAAATTCATCGGTGAGGGGTGTTCATTGAGGATGGTAGCATCATCCACCAAAGATAAACCGGCCCAGAGAGTGGAGTTGAAAATACTAAGGGAAGTTTGTTTAGATAGTAGAGTAGGTGTTGCTAAACCACTATAAATTTGGTGTTTTCTTTCCGGCCTTTTGTCTTTTTGCATTATGCATAATTGCCATATATTTACCACCACTTATAATTGTATAGAATGAAGTTAAGGATTTTAATACCCAGAAATAAATTTGAACACAAAATTTTAAAACCTAAATCAAGAGTACTACCCTCCTCTATAAAACTCAATATTATCAAAAACTCTAAATCTAAATAGAATTAAGGAAAATAGTAATTACCTTTACTAAAAGTGTAATTCTTTTAAAACACAATATCTACTTTGTACAATGAATACTTTTAGAATCTATATGAGGTAATAATAATATAATCAAACTTTTATTTTCTAATAATTATAAAATTTATGTGTTTCTTCATTTATTTCAATAATCATATAATTTTACTAGCTTTTTTATTCAGTGAGAATTTTTTAATCGTGCACCATGTATGTTTATAACTAGTTATCTAAATAAATCTATACATATTAATTATTAAACATATGCTTCTTTTTTACTCATTTCTTTAGATGAAACTTATAGTTTTCTAATTTTATATTCTCAATTATATTATTGATTTTATATGCCAAAGACCTTGTGGTCAAGTGGCATTTGGTGTACACTCTCATGTGGAAGGGAGTGGGTTTGAGTCTCAGTGAAGGCATCTATTGACTCTTACTGCTTTCAGTAGGTTGAGAAAGTAGCTATGAATGGATACTATATACATTGTAACCGAGTTAGTAGAACTCAAAAAAATATTATTGATTTTATATTGCTACCAAACTTTTCGATAGGTGGTACTACTAGCTAGTCACCTCGGTTTTGTTTTAATCCCCTTACAAGGCCAAGTAGTGGGTTACGGACCTTCTCATCCCGCTGATATGTTCTGTCAACTTTATATATATACTAATTTTACATACCCATTGCGCGAATGAGTTAATGTGCCCAATGCTTATATTTAAATAAATATTTGAAAGTATATGAATGCAAGATTATATATGAGGAGTTTATAATATGAAATTGAATGTCGAATTTGTTTATTTAAATATGTAACTCAAAGTATATGAATCCAATATAATATAGGAAATTCATTATAATTGTCATTAAAATAAATGTTTGCAACTTTGTAAAATCGATAGTCTAAATTAGAGCTGTCAAAACGGGGTACGGGTTGGGATTTGGCCAACCCAACCCATGTAGGACGGGCATAATTTTTTAATATTTTTATTTGTTTGAATGAATTTTAATAAAATTATTTTATGTTGTATAGGCTAGGAATTAAACCCTAATCTCTTAATTAAGAACTAAGATCATTTTCAACCCAACACATTAAACCTTTTGAACAAACACCATGTATGTTTTTATATATACAAATAATACACACACTATACATACATACACACATATATATAATTGCATATTAATTTTATAAATAAACTTTATATTAATATTCATATAAAGATACAATTGATTGTATTAATTAATACTTGTAATAAAATTAATATAAATAAATTAATAAATGTTATATTAATATTTATATAAAGATACAATTAATTGCATTACTTAATACTAGTAATAAATTTAATATAAATAAATTAATAAATTATATATTAATATTTATATAAAGATAAAATGAATTGTATTAATTAATACTTTTAATAAATTTAATATAAATAAATTATATATAATGCTTGTGAATGATCTAAATAAATATATTCATATATAAAGATGTTTAACAATTGTTCTTTGCATAGTTTATTTCAATAGTGGTATCTTATGCAAAAGGTTAAGGGTTCAAATTTTGTTAATAACAATATTTAAAAATATTAACACAATATCACATTTACACAATACATTTGAGGGTGGGGGTGGGGGTGGGGGTGGGGGTGGGAATACGGGTTATACGGGCCGGGTCGAAAGCGGGACGGGCTGGAATTTCTCTAGCCCAGCTCGTCTAAAATGCGGGTTAAACGGGCCCAACCCGATGGGTTGGGCCCATTTTGACAGTGAGTTTTTGCCGCCAATATTTCGCGGGTTTTATTTTCTATTTGAGCTAAAATTCGCGATGAAATTATTTTCTGTTGCGAATTCCATCATTAATTTGCAATGGAAGTTAATTCCGTCGCGATTTCGTCGTAGTTTTTCGTCGTGAATCGCGTTTTTTCTTAACGTGGATACTGCCTCACATTTGTTTTTATATTATCAAATGAAACTATAGTTATATCAAAATGAAACTGTACTGTATATAAAATGAAATTGAATAACAGTTTCATATATTATAGTGTATATTATTCAATGAAACTATAGTTATATCGGAATGATATTGTAGTTGTGTTGAAAATAAATTGTAGTGTATTATAAAAGAAAGTGTAGTACAGTTGTGTTGAATGGAAACTGAATAACAATTTCATATATTTAAGTGTATAATGTCAACTAAAACTACAGTTGTATTGAAAGGGAATGTCATCGTATATAAAATGATGAAATTGAATCTGTTATACACACAGAGTTAACGGCGCGGAGCGGAGCCGTTTCAGCCATTTCTTTTCATTAATCAAAACAACGTCGTTTTAATGCATGGACCATAATCCATTGTGGACCTTGGTCCACAATAAAATTTGCGCCCTAGATGGGCTTTGTCTTTATCTCCTCCTCATGTTCATAACTTCAATTAGATCAAGATTTTCCCCGATGTTGGAAAAAATACAATTGAGATACAACAAAATATACAGAAAAATAAGGGGAACAAATCTGGATCATTTGATATCTTCAGACGTGTAATCACTTTCTTATACGATTTAAATCTCCCCCAGAAAAAGCAGCTAGGTTCAAGATTTAATTTAATCTTATAGGATACAAGAAGATGAATAAATTCTTAAGTTGCTTTGTTTAAGAATTTCCTATAGAATTGTAGGACTGTGAACATGGACGGATCCTGGAAATTTTTTGAGTGGGACCGAAATATTAAAACAAAAGAGATAGTTTGAATTTTGAAAAATGAAAATGAAACACTTAGAAGCATTGCCATAAATATTGTTGGATATGGACAAAAAATCAAAACTTTATAAAAAAAAAATTGATAACAAAATATGAAACATAATTAATTTGATATGATTTGAATAAAAAATACACTATAAATAATACATATCACTATTCATTTAAAAAGAAAAGGCTTGCACATGTACATCTTATATTCTAAAGAATCAAAATGAAAATATCACACTTAATATATATTTAAAAAGAATTGAACCTTTGACCATTCCCACATTAATAACATACATTATCATCTTACTTAGCTTGTCTTTTCTTTATATGTATTTGCATGGTTTATATATATATATATATATACATACAAACAAAAGGCTACTATATATGAGGATGTGGTGGGGGGGGTTCCGTCTCTGACTGTAAAATATCTTGGTGTCTGTATCTTTCAGATGTCTCTCCAAATTATTTATTTGAAATATTTTGACTGTTATAAGAGGTTACATGGAAGTTTCGGTTATTTAAAACTCTAATGTCCACAAGATATATCTTAAATAATATATCTATTATAGGAAATTATAATTACCTAAATCAAGATTTCATAATATAAAATTATAAATGTACCTTTATATATTATGAGCTCCATGCAAAAAATAATTGTATTAAATCACGTACTGTACATGCATGTTCCATCCGAATGTTTAATGTACATTTTCCAATCGAATGTTAATGTACATAACCCAACAGATTGTTTAATTTGTACATCATTATCCATCTGAGTTGTTTAATTAGTACATAATCCATTCCATGCATGCGGCTGTAAATTTCTTCAACCGAGAGGGAAACAATATTTAGCCATACGAGTGGCAATATTTCGAATGGAAAAGATTACCGAGAGGTAATCTTTGTTCCATTCAAATGATTATATAGTTTAACCTCTCCGTTATTAACCTCTTAGTTCTAGAACCGAATACTTTTTAATTTCAACCGTACCTAATATTCATATTTCTCAATTAACTTTCTACTCAATTAAAATAATATTTATAATTCCATAGTTCCAAATATTATTTAAGCTTTCATGGTAGTTAATCTGAAACATTAAAATCTCCATTATTATATAAATTTCCAACCCCCAATGACCCATCATTATTAATGGTTAAGAATCATTGGAGTTATATGTACACTATCTACTATACTAATAAGAGCCAAAGAGAGTTAGACCTAAAATGGGTAGAAAAAATGGCGGTCAAATTATTTAATCAAATGGATGGTTCAGATGAATTATTTAATCAAATAGATGGTTAAGATAATTCAGATTAATATTATTAATAGAGATTACCTAATTTAACCTTACTTTTATGATTATCCGTTAAGTTTTCCGTTAAATATTCTCTTCTCCGTTAATATTCCGTTAACTTTTAACTTATCCATTAATTTCTATAAGAAAGGTCTTAGGTTCGAACCTCATCTCAATCAAATTTGACATAATTAAGTTTCTCACTCTATTTTACTCTTATTAAATTAAATAAATTAGTAGCTAAAACAAATAATGATACATATGTATTTCTTTAATTTAGAATTATGTGTCTACAATACCTTTATTTGAAAAAATTATTCATTATCAAAAAATTAAATTAAATAAGAGAAATAATTTCATTAGTTATATTGTGTTTATTTTCTCTCATGCAAAGATTCTTTACATTCAAATTTATCAATTGATATTCATTACATTGTCCATTATCTCATTTTTACAATATCTTGTAATTAAATATCAAAGTTATAGTACAAAATAATGTTATATATTTATTTACCAAGTATTTTATTAATACTATGAAAAAAAATTAAAATAATTTGAAGCTAATTATATTAACTACTTGGGGATTGGTTGACAAAGAGATCGAGTACTCAAATAACCCAACAAATTGAAGCGAAATCGCTCTATTTTACTCTTATTGAATTAAATAAATTAGTAGTTACACCAAAAAATGATACATATGTATTTCTTTAATACCATGAAAAAAAATAAAAAAGAATAGTTTGAAACCAATCATATTAACTACTAGGGGGATTTGTTGACAATGAAAGTACTTAAATAATCCATTACCCAGCAAATTGAAGCGAGCAACTACCTTTTAATATCTTTGGAATACATAATATTTTAAATTTTCAAATTTTTATTAATTTATTTAATCTTTTTTCTTAAACTAGGGATTTCTTTATCCACAATAACTCATTCAACAATAATGGTTGAATCAAATGAACCCCAAGCAAAACACAGAAAGGAAAGTCCATAGCTCATATATCATAATCTCATTGCATGACATTGTCATCTATGCTACCAACAATAACCGAATTGCAAATAACACACTACCAACAAAAAGGAAGAGAACAAATAGTAAAGATGAAGACAATAACAATTTTACTCAAAAGATAATTAAGAACACTTAAAAAATTCAAATTAAAAGTAGTATTTATTTAGACTATCATTTTTAGACCAAATATTTAGAATATCGATTTTACAAGGTTACAAACATTTATTTTAGTGATAATTATAATGAATTTTCTATATTATTTTAGATTCATACACTTTGAGTTAGATATTTAAATAAAAGAATTCGACATTCAATTACCCATGTATAAACTTCTCCTATATAATCTTGCATTGATATACTTTCAAATATTTATTTAAATATAAATATTGGGCATTAACCCATTCGCGCAATGCGCGTATAAAACTAGTAACCCAATAAGAGTGTTATAGGAGACTTTGTCTTGCAAATGCATTTTGTTAACAATTAATTAACAGTTTGGCAAATATTTATCAGAGTGGTGTCTTCAATTGGATAGTGCAATTACGATCTTATATATAGCTAGCTAGTCCAAACAAAATGGCTACTGGTAGCATACAACTTAATTACAACTTCCCTATATATAGCAACTAGGCATTTTATTAAAAGCTATGATTTGTTGGCTAGGCAAATGCGACATGGAACATTGGATATATATCTTTAATTAGGCAGCCAAGAAGTTATAGTGTAAAGCAAGCAACTTTTTTTTTGGGCGGTTTGTGGGACTGCGGAAGTTGTCCTACGTTACCTATGCACAAACCTAACATAGCCAACAAAGAACAATTTTTCAAACTCTTCATCATCCAATACATACATAATAATCATCATCTATTCAATTAACATCAACAACTAGCCACCCTCCACCTTCTCTCCTTCCATAATAACAATTTTATTATTATATTGTAAATTTACTTACACTTTTAAGCTTTGTTTACGTTTTTTTTTTTTTCTTTTTACAATTTTTCATGTTTTGTTTTTCATTCTCTATTTTCTATTTTGTTTAAATGTATAAAGAAACGTATATTCTATTGTCCTTTATCTCATTTCTTCAACATTTTTTAGAAGGCAAAAATTTGTGAGACCGTCTCATGTGTCTCAATCCTTGAGACGGGTCAGATCTTTGATTAATGAGGTCAAGAATTCGACCCATTAATCAAAGATCTAACTTGTTTTACGGATTGAAACCCATGAGACAGTCTCACACAAGTGTTACTCTTTTTAGAATTTCCAGCTAATCGTCCTATTTATTATTCATTGGTTTTAACTTATTGTCTTTAAGAAATTTTTATTATTTTTAAATTTTAAATTTTGTGTTTAGTTTAATAGAATTTTATTCATTAATAGTCAATTAAATATTATAAAAAAATGAATTGTATAAATGATTTGAGTCAAATCCCATTTATGAACCGGGCATAGGTTGGGGCCAAAGCTAAGGAATATATTTGATGAACATTCATCTACAGTAATAATTATGATATGATTGAGTTGTAATCATCAACGTATTGAAAATTAATATTATAAGTTATATAAATATTCGTGTTTATTTGAGACTATAAAAATCTAAGATACTTTATTATACTAGTCACTTAAGGGTGTATTCAATAAAACTATAAATTTTAAAACTTTAGGTATTAAAGTCTAATTTTAAAGAGTCAAATTGGATATAAAGTATTTGATTCAGACTTTTTAACTTCACAAACTCGAATTGGCTCTTTTGGACAACTAAATTCTTTGTAGTCTAGTGACACCCGGTTGCACCCCACATGGAAGGGGTAGGTTCAAGTCTCAATGGAGGCGATATTGGCTCTTTGTGCTTCATTTGGTTTGGCTCTTTGTGCTTCATTTGGTTGAGAGAGTTGAGAAAGTAGCTATGAACAGATACTATATTGTAACAGAGTCAATTAAGATATATTGATGTGTTTGTATGGACTTACAAAGAAATGTCAGGACTAGATCCAAAGGTCGCGGTCCAGCCACTACCTAGTAATAAAGAAGGGTAGTCGATCAACACAAAGTTACTTCCACCTGAGTTCATTCCATCAATCAAAGTGGAGGTTAATAAATTAATTGAAGTTTAGATTTATTCGAGAGGTTAAGTATCCAACATGGATTTTTTAAGTATTGTTAGTGCACAAGAAAAATGGACAAATTCGAGTTTGTGTTAATTTTAGGGATCTCAATATTGCTTGTCCAAAAGATGATTTTCCAATCCCTATTACTGAACGAATGGTGGACGTAGTAATTGGCCATGAAATTATATCATTTATGGACAATTCATCATGTTACAATCAAATTTGGATGGTGCAAGCAGATAATGAATTGACTGCGTTTCGTAGCTGAAAAGGCATTTAGTATTACAAGGTAGTTAACGCCTTTTGGATTGAAGAATGCTGGTGCGACATATTAACGGTCTATGCAACTAATTTTTTATGACATGTTCCACAAGATCAAAAAATGTTATGTTGATGACCTAGTGGTTAAATCAAAGATGCATAGTGATTACTATGAACATTAGAGGCTAGTGTTCGAGCGTCTACAAAAATTTCAATTGAAGATGAACCCTTTAAATTGTGTTTTTGTTGTTACCTCATGAAAGTACGTGATTATTTTGAACATTAGAGGCGCACTATTGATTTTTTAGCGTCATATACTTAGCGGCGGTTATATATAACCGCCTCTAAATAACTATTTTGAGACGGTTATAGTAAACGCCGCTAATATAATATGGAAACCTAAATAATTAATTGTTAGCCACAATTACTTGTGGCGGTTCAGCATAACCGCCACTAGAACCCTACTTTCATTAATATTTATGTTTAATGCTAAATGTTTCTAAATGCTAAATGTTTCTAAAACTTGACTTCAATTCCAATCACCGCACTTCTTTTTCCTCCTTCGTCCGTAGCAATTTCTTCCGTCCATTACCACGAAAAATCTCCATCTACCGCCGACCGCCACCCTCCAACATAGCAATCTACTGACTACCGCCGACCAACAGCCTCTTTGTGATTGAAAATCTCCGTAAGCATAATAGTAGTGATACTTCCCTCTTTCTGGATTTGTGATTGCTGGATTAATTTTTGAATTTTAATTTATATGTTTTTTTTATGATACAATGTGATACTCCCCTATTTGTGATTACCGAGAATCATATATGTTACGGAGTACTATTTATGATACAATGTGATTTACAACCTCCAAATCTGAAATCTCCGTAAGCAAACCTCTGTATGAGTTTCAATTTTTTGGCAGTTTTACTGCATTCTTCATTCTCTTGTTTTACTTAGATTACAACTCCCTAAGAACTCAATATTCTCTGTAACATTAATGATGCACATTTTGGTCGTAGTGAAAGACTTGTCTCTTTCCGTAATAGCTTTGAATGATTAGAAAGTGGGGTTCTAATTATGGATTTGTGTATAATTTCTTATCCTCATCTCTCAGAACTAATATTGTTAAGTGTTAGGGAAATTAATGTGTATAGAATATATATTGGCAATATATTTGTTAGTCTAAACTTAGTTAGCATTAATTGGTCCATTCAAATTAATTATGCCTAAGGTATTTTCATAATGTATGAGTGATGATTAATTTATAATGCATGGATGATTGGTGAAAATTGATTCAATCAAGATTGGATGAAATGAGTTTTTTCAGGAGAGATGTAAGTGAATGAATCTCCTTAAGTTGAGGAGATCTCATACAAGAACGATGCTAAGGAATCCAATTATAAATAGAGGATGAAACTACAAAGATTCAGGAGCTGATTCGTACAAAAGAAACGCCAACATCCCTGCTGCTTTAATATGATATCATGTTGTTTTAGAATTAGCCTACTGTTTTAATATATAAATTCTGTGAAAATTATACAGACTTATTTTTGTTAGTTGGCTATCTAGATTAGACTTGTGATGTAATGAGGTATCATTGAAGAAGCACAAGACTTGTTCATTGGTTCAGGAAAGGTGAAGAAGTTGTGAATGGTGATTCCTACAAATCTACTAACTCAGGAGATGATGATGATTGTTGGTTTATGAAAAATTAGGCCATAGGCATGTATGGAAACCTATTGAACCGTGTATCATTTGTGCTCATCTAGTGGAGTTGGATTTCACTTTTGTGTGGCTCCGTAGACGGAGGAGAAGTTCTCCGAACTACGTGAACATATTCTGTTTCCATTTGCTTTTCATGCACTATTTTTATTATTTATTATATTCCTAATACAGTATTAAATACAGATGATGAATTTGTTTTAAAAACAAAGTAGGAACCAGTTATGATTTCACCTGCATTCAAGACTCACAAATTTACAATTGCTATCAGAGCATGGGGATTTAATTTATTAGTCTAGCAATCTAGGTGTCTTGTGTTTCTTGAACTCAGGAATTCACATCTTTCTTGTGTTGTCTTTGATTTTGTTTATCTGTTTTTGAACGGACTAACTATTTGTTAAGTGTGACAGAATGGATAAACACAAGCCACTGGAATTAACAGGGGATAATTATTTCTATTGGAAAGCCCGTACAAAGATGCACCTTAAGGCTCAAGGTGAAATGGTTTGGCGATCTTTACTGACTAGATGGGAACATCCAACTAAGGATGGTGCAACATCAAATGATTCACCTGTGACAAAGCCTGAAACTGAAAGGGGTATAGCCGAAATGACATTGGCAAATTCTAATAACAAAGCTATCGATACTATCTTTTCTCTAATGCAAGAGGATTAGTTTTCTCTTATTGCAGGTTGTGATTCAGCAAAAGAGGCTTGGGAAATATTATAAACAACTTACAAAGGCACAAGTGATGTGAAGCAATCAAAGTTGCAGCTGTTACAATCTGATTTTGAAAGTCTTAAAATGAAGGAAGAAGAATCCATAGTAGACTTCCATGCAAGAATCCAGGAGCTTGCAAATCGTGCTGTGGTACTCAGTGAACCATTTTCTCATTCCAAACTAGTATAGAAGATACTCATATCTCTACCTCAACGGTTCAGAATGAAGGTAACAACCATCCAGAAAAATGTTGGTTGGGAACGTAAAATTGTAGCTCAACTAATAAGCAATTTACGAACCTATGAAATGGAGATATTGTCAGACCATAAGAAAAAGGAGAAAAACATTGCATTCACTGCTAAAGGAAATGATTCTGAGTCAGACTCAGAGGAGACTAGTGATGATCCTGTAGTTTTACTAACAAAACAATTTTTCAAAATCTTGAAACAGATAAAACAAAGGAACAATTCACATGGAGGAAACTTGCAAAGCCAAAAGGGACAAAGTTCCAACTCATCCAAAAACTCTACTAGAAATGGTACCTCAAATCACAATCGTGGTTCATCCTCAAAAAGCTCACAATCAAAAGACAAATCCACTAGCAAGGGAATTCGTTGTTTTTAGTGTGAAGGTTTTAGCCATGTCCAAGCAGAGTGTCTAACATATCTTAGAAGGAAAATCTATGATTGCTTTAACTTGGAGTGCTGATGAACCTAAATCCGAATCCTCTTACGCGAAAGAGATTTCAAGAAATTTTGTCGCTTTTACAGCTGTGTCTGTTGTGGAGCCTGAAACTGAAGAGATTGTTGATTCAGAATGTGGTGAATATACATCAGCCGAAGACAAATATCTACCAGCCCTCTCATTTGAGCAAGAATACAAAAAACTGCACTCAAAATGGAAAATTCTGTTAAAAGTCAATTGTACTTTGTCTAGTCAGGTTAAATTGTTAGAAAATGCAGAAAAAGTGTACAAAAATCAAGTCTTAGATAGAGACATATTGTTAAAAGCAGGGCTAGATCGTGAAAACAAGCTGAAACAGGAGTTGAAAACGCTAAGGAGGTAGATACAGATGATGGATAACACATCTACATTGGATCAAATACTCGATTCTAGAAGGAAGTCTACCATAAAGTCTGGCTTGGGATTCACTAGAAACAACAACCACAGTAAAACTGTCTTTGTCAAAGTTGCTACTATAGATGCAGACATACCAGAATCTAGCACAACTCAGAAAGATTGCTTTAAAGTAAGACAAACTAAGCTTAATTAAAAGGCTTACACTCATGTTTGCCATTATTGCAGGTTATGATGACACACAAGACCTGCACATTACTATTTTTATAAAGATCAAAGACCAAACAAGTACATTCACAAACGTATTGCTCCATTTGTATCTCATTTAATTTCAAAAGCATCTCAAGGGAGGCAAAATGAGATTCGTGAACCACTACAATTGAATAAATTTTGTTGTTATATAATAAATTGCGTTAATGTTTCAGAAACAGTGATGCTATCTACAGTCAAGTCTCAGTTTTGAATTCAAGTTATTGGAATCTTGGAAGCAAAAAAGACAAAATCGTCAATATCAGGGATATTGGTAACCTCTACTATTTTATCAATCTTTTGTTGTTGATATTTCTTCTATGTCTGAATCTGAATTTTCTATTTCATGTATCACTTATATATTTGATTCTACATGTCCTTATGTGGTCCGGTCATGACCGTGTCTGTTTTTGTTCGTGTGCCCTCTATGCTAATTGTTATGGATATGTGTCTTTATATGTTGATATTCTTGTTTTATCTGACTATTTTTTTGTCTCAACGTGTCAATATCTAAATTTGTATCTATAAGTGCTTATGTGTTATTTGTTAAGTTGTTTGCAAGTTGCATGTAACTTGTTTTGGATTTCGCATTTCTATTATACTTGTACAGGTTCCTAAAGAAAACAAAAATCAAGTCATATGAGTTGTTACTGGAAATCTGCTTGATCCATTTGCAAATCAACATCTGGAGAAAACAAGCTTTGAGAGTCTCTGAGCTCCGCTATCTAGCTTACTACCATGCAGCCGCCACCGTCTGGAGCCTCTTTTGCTGCTGCTTCCCAGTCGGTCACCTAACCACTTTCCATCGATGCTTCCGTGGCCTTCACAGCCCTTACAACTGTTGTTGTTGCTGACCAGAAATCATTCGCTCGGGTCTTATTCACTAGCACAACCTTAAAAGCATCTGTCATTGCTCATCCCACCTTTGACAAAGCTATCAACAAATACTGAAATTGTTCAATCTACTAAAATTGAACAACTCATGGTTGCTACGGCTTCTGGATCATCTTCTGGTATTCCTTCTGTCACAGAGCTTCATTGTTTCCCTGCAAACTACTACGTCTGTGGTTGAGCATAGTCTTATGGCTCTCCTACAGGTTCCAAAATGCTCACTTTTCTTCTTTAGCATTTATCCGACAGATATGTGGAGTCTTTTGTGAGGGGGAGCAAAGCACAAAAAAGACAAACAATGTTGAATGATATTCGTTCATTTTGGTTTATGTTGGTTGGATGAACTATAGGAGGTGATGAAGTTATGGTGATTGGGTATGATAAATATGGATTTTTTTTATGATACACCTGTTTTAGCCCCACTTTCTAGATGATCACACACCTTTGCCAATTTTTGTCAAAAAGGAGGAGAAGATAAATTGAAGAGAGCAAACCAAGGAAGTAAAGCATGTGGTTAAACTTTATTTTGAAACTTTATTTTTATTTATATTGGTGAATTGGTTTTATCTTAGATATTATGTTGGTATAATTGAATGGGTATTGTTTTGGAAGATGAAGACGCATGGATGAGATTTGGTTATTGAAATTGATCATAGTGATTAAAATATTTTTTTTTGATTGGTTGCTAGCATATTGAATGTTTGGTTGAATGATGAACAAGTTTTGGATCTTCATGCTCAATGGTAATGACCTATCTTGGCATAATTAATTATAAATCAAGGGTTGTAAATGTTGCTAGCTTTGCATGTTAACACAACATATCTTAAGGCACTGCTTAATGAAAATTCTATTTTTGATTAATTGATATTATCCATGCCTTAAGAATGTACGTGTTTAGTTTTGACAAATAATTACCAAAAGGGGAGATTGTTAAAGAAATTGATGTGTATAGAATATATATTGGCAATATATTTGTTAGTCTAAACTTAGTTAGTATTAATTAGTCCATTCAAATTAATTATCCTAAGGTATTTTCATAATGTATGAGTGATGATTAATTTATAATGCATGGCTGATTGGTGAAAAATGATTCGAACAAGATTGGATAAAATGAGTTTTTTAAGGAGAGATGTAAGTGAATGAATCTCCTTAAGTTGAGGAGATCTCATACAAGAACGATGCTAAGGAATCCAATTATAAATAGAGGATGAAGCTACAAAGATTTAGGAGTTGATTCGTACAAAAGAAACGCTAACATCCCTGCTGTTTTAATATGATATCTTGTTGTTTTAGAATTAGCTTACTGTTTCAATATGTAAATTCTGTGAAAATTATACAGACTTATTTTTGTTAGATGGCTATCTAGATTAAACTTGTGATGTAATGAGGTATCCTTGAAGAAGCACAAGACTTGTTCATTGGTTCAGGAAAGGTGAAGAAGTTGAGAATGGTGATTCCTACAAATCTACCAACTCAGGAGATGGTGATTGTTGGTGTATGAAAAATTAGGCCATAGGTTGTATGGAAATCTGTTGAACCGTGTATCATCTGTGATCATCTAGTGGAGTTTGATTTCACCTTTGTGTGGCCTTACAGACGTAGGAGAAGTTCTTTGAACTGCGTGAACATATTCTGGTTCCATTTACTTTTCATGCATTGTTTTTATTATTTATTGTATTCCTAATACAGTATTAAATACAGATGATGAATTTGTTTTAAAAACAAAGTAGGAACTAGTTAGGATTTCACCTGCATTCAAGACTGCATTCTCTGTAACATTATTGATGCACATTTTGGTCGTAGTGAAAGACTTGTCTCTTTTCATAATAGCTTTGAATTATTAGAAAGTGGGGTTCTAATTATGAATTTGTTTATAATTTCTTATCCTCATCTGTCAGAACTGATATTGTTAAGCATTTGTTCTTGAACAGTTCAAAAGGTCTGCCGAAGGTGCCATTACTGGCGCTTAATTTTGGGTTGAACAATAGTTTTGTAGTCCAAGATCCTATTGTTGCAATTTATTGCATTCAGGTTAGTGTTATATGATCCACTTATATCTTCAATTTATATATGCAGACACCAAATTTCTCATTGCTTAAAGTTACTCTTTGTTTGAAATCTAGCTATTATGTGTTTATATTTTTGAAAATCTTGTTTAACCTTAGTATTGGTATTGAATGATGAAAAAGATTAGATTATTTTGTTATGATTAGTTTTGGTTTATATTCATGCAAATGCAGCGCTAATTGTAAATTGTTTGAGAATGTAATTTCATAAGATTAGAATAATTTGAACTTGTTTTTTTTTATAAGATGCTGATACATTTTATTTACCCTTAGATATGTGGTAATTCTTTAGCTACTGAGTTGTTTTTGAACTCATTTCCATAGCGTTTAGATGGGATGATTGAGCATGTTTCCAATTAAGTTACTTCTATGCTTTTCCGTAGTTCGAGAGATATATACATACCTCTACATTTCAATTTAAGAAGCAAACAACATTTGTGTAGGCTTTATTATTCTGTCTCCCCACTAGCATCTGCTTCTTTGTTCTCTCTTAGAAGAGCTTTGGCATTTTATGTGGTGACCTGAGATAGCTGCGCTAATTTGATCTCATCAAATTAAGGACATATATATATAATTAAAACTTAGCTGCATATTAGTAGTCAATAACACATTTCTTATGTTCTATTTTAGTACTTGTGGTATGAAGTATTTAAATGGTCAAGCTATTTTAATTTGACACTAACTCTAGACTTAGTTAATGAAATTATTGAGTATATTAGTAGTCTGAATCTGATTGAAGGTAGACCATATTTCAATTCTGATATCGTTTGTCAATCTGATTTTGGTTTAGATACATTGACTCAATTCCACACCCAAGAGTTCTTAAATAGGTTGAGATGCTTAGGTATTCTAAATCGTTCTGCTTGCTTTAAATGTTGGGTCTCTAGTCATGCTTTTGCGGAACATTGATCATTCTCTTGATTTGTGTAATCGCACGAGATTGGTTATTACTAAATTAGCATATCATGTTGTTGAAGCTAAAATAATGTAATGAAATAGTTTGGGTACACAGATGTTGATTCCTATATTTTCATTGATACCATCAGATCCTCGGTTGTCATTTAAGTTTCAAAAGAGATAATTCCACTAATATTGTCTTATGCAAAGATGATAAATAAGAGCTAAGGGCAAAGTCTTTCTAATGTTGATTTATTTTTTAAAAAAATTATTTTTGTACATGGACCATTGTATGTAGCTTTGTCTAGAGTTAGCAATCCCAAAGGTCTTAAAGTTGTTATTTCATTGAGAATTGAGAATATTCTTCTTCAACGACAAATATTGTCTACAGTGAAGTTTTTAAAAAAAAGTGTAACTATAACTTGTAAATTGTACTACCTCCGTCTTAAAATGGTTGTCTAGTTCGTTTAACGAGGCTTGACTGAAGTAATTTTTAATCCAATTTTTCATAATATTAAGTTTAGCATTAATATATAAAATTTATATATTTAGAAACTTCATTAAAAGTACTATTAAACACAAAAAATTAAATTTAAAAATAATAAAAATTACTAAAGAAAATAAGTAAAGAAGAAAGAGTTGGTTTGACCAATAGATAGTAATTAGGATATGTAAAATGGGACAAAGGGAGTAGTATTTATATTTAGTTTTTTTTGTTAAATTTTTATCGAATATAATTTCATGGTTTTGTAATATATTGCTTGAATCTATGTTTATATTAAATTGTATATTTTGGACTAAATATTTTTATTATTAAATTATCTAATATTCATCTCATGCATCACATGGGTGGCATACTAGTTTTGCAGGAGAAAGAAAAGAGAGGGGAGAATAAATTAGGAGTTTAAAATTTGACTTTGAATTGGGTCAAATGCTTACATGTATTCCTCGTATGATAAGAAGAAGAAAAAACATAATTACACATGGTAATTCACCTAGTAGAAACTAGATAATAACCTGTTAAAAATGTTAATTGTAACTTTTTTATGAATTTGCGGATAAGTTTAGAGATTTTTCAAGTTATGGATTAATTATTGTTTGTCATATAGTTCGATGGCCTATTTGTACATTTTCTCTAATTAAAATTAAAAAGTAAATTATAATTTATAGACTTTAACAATTTTTAAAATTACTAATTAAATATTTTAATAAATTAAAATGGGTCAGGTTGAGACGTTTTAAGATTTTAAACTATGCAACACAACACGACCTACATTAGTGCCATCCTATGTGGGTTTGAAGTGATCCGGCAAAACACGATTCACTTGACATCCATACCCGAGCACAAACTAGTTGTTATACCATGGAGGTGGACCATGGTCCTAAACGATATTGAATTTTGTATTTTTAGTATTGAAATAGTGAACTTTCAAAATGTAAATTGTGTTTTTAAATCAAAACATATAACAACTATAGAAGGGAATTTGTGAATACAAGATTGTACTAAGTTTTTAAAAGATTAAATTGTGTATTTTTAGTATTGGAATTGCCAGCACTATTTGAAAGGAACTTGTGATTTGTGAATACAAAACAAGGTAATCTCAATTACATATATGTTAATATTGTTTGTTTGTAGTATAAAAATTATGAATTTTTAAAATGTAAATTGTAAACATTTAGTATGTAAATTATGTATCTACGTCGTTTTGGACCCGGGTCAAAGAATAATTTGCTAGCATAAACGGGTTGTTATGCCGTGGACCCAAGTCCACCTTGCAAGGTGGACCTGGGTCTACATTCACATACACTACACTCTACATTCACAATTTGTAAACCCCACATTCACACATTACAGGATTATATGTTTAGTAACTATACTGTACATTCACATACACTATACTCTACATTCACAATTTGTAAACTCCACATTCACACATTCAGAACTCTATATTCACACGTCCTATACTCCACATTCACAACTTGAGAACTCCACATTCACATATTACAGGGCTACAAGTTGCTAGAACTTCTTAACTCTATTACAGATTCACACATGCATATCTCTACATTCACGATTTCTATACGCCATATTCACAATTTGAAACCTCCACATTCACACATTCCAGGGCTACAAGTTGCTAGAACTTCTTAACTCTATTACAGATTCACATATGCATAACTCTACATTCACGATTTCTATACGCCATATTCACAATTTGAAACCTCCACATTCACACATTCCAGGGCTACAAGTTGCTAGAACTTCTTAACTCTATTACAGATTCACATATGCATAACTCTACATTCACGATTTCTATACGCCATATTCACAATTTGAAACCTCCACATTCACACATTCCAGGGCTACAAGTTGCTAGAACTTCTTAACTCTATTACAGATTCACATATGCATAACTCTACATTCACGATTTCTATACGCCATATTCACAATTTGAAACCTCCACATTCACACATTCCAGGGCTACAAGTTGCTAGAACTTCTTAACTCTATTACAGATTCACATATGCATAACTCTACATTCACGATTTCTATACGCCATATTCACAATTTGAAACCTCCACATTCACACATTCCAGGGCTACAAGTTGCTAGAACTTCTTAACTCTATTACAGATTCACATATGCATAACTCTACATTCACGATTTCTATACGCCATATTCACAATTTGAAACCTCCACATTCACACATTCCAGGGCTACAAGTTGCTAGAACTTCTTAACTCTATTACAGATTCACATATGCATAACTCTACATTCACGATTTCTATACGCCATATTCACAATTTGAAACCTCCACATTCACACATTCCAGGGCTACAAGTTGCTAGAACTTCTTAACTCTATTACAGATTCACATATGCATAACTCTACATTCACGATTTCTATACGCCATATTCACAATTTGAAACCTCCACATTCACACATTCCAGGGCTACAAGTTGCTAGAACTTCTTAACTCTATTACAGATTCACATATGCATAACTCTACATTCACGATTTCTATACGCCATATTCACAATTTGAAACCTCCACATTCACACATTCCAGGGCTACAAGTTGCTAGAACTTCTTAACTCTATTACAGATTCACATATGCATAACTCTACATTCACGATTTCTATACGCCATATTCACAATTTGAAACCTCCACATTCACACATTCCAGGGCTACAAGTTGCTAGAACTTCTTAACTCTATTACAGATTCACATATGCATAACTCTACATTCACGATTTCTATACGCCATATTCACAATTTGAAACCTCCACATTCACACATTTCTGGACAACTCTATATTCAGCAATATGTTTACTAATTTAAAAAAAAAAAAAAAAGACAAAAACGACGTAGTTTTGGACCCAGGTCCACAGCATAATTTGCCAGCATAAACAGGTTGGGCTGGTTTATTATGGGCTGAACCGTTCCTAATTCCTATTGTCAACTTAGTCCAAGATATTAGGCCTTCCACAATTAGGACAGGTCAATGGGTCATACTCTTTTTTAACGAAGGGCCCAAAAGCCCTATAGGGCATTAAACATTCCAAGTCTAATGAAACTGAATAAATCTCTCTCGGCGTTTCCGGGAAATCAAGTCTCAGGGTTTTGGGCGCCGGTACAATGGGGAAGATATCATACATGAAGCTCAGGGGGAGCCAGAACCTGAGGCTACGGTTGCTGCTCTCCACCCTCTCCTCGACTCCAATACTCATCGAGGACATACGCGCCGACGCCACATGGCCCGGCCTCCGCCCCCAAGAAGTCTCCTTTCTCCGCCTCCTCGAGAAAGTCTGCGACGACTGCGTGGTTGAAATAAACGAAACTGGTAATTTATTTTGCACGGTCAGATTAATTCTTTTCGGGTTAGGGTTTAGGATACCTTTCGCGGATGTTAGTTTGTTGCTGAAAATCCACTTTTTTGTTGAGCAGGGACGAAGTTGAAGTACAGGCCGGGAATAGTGATGGGTGGGAAACATTTAATTCATGATTGTGGCGTCAATCGCGCAATTGGGTATTTCATTACGCCTCTCATCGTGCTTGGCTTGTTCGGGAAGAAGCCTCTTAGTATTAGGCTGAAAGGTATGGTTTGCTTTTGCTCTTTTTTTTTTCTTTTTGGGGGATATTGTTTTCGGCTTCGTTTTTATGTTAATTGTCTGCCCGTATTTGATTAGTCACACTCTTGTGATGGTATTATGATATACCTTTAAAAGTAAAAATAAAAATAAAAGAAATTTAAGAAGTTGAAACTATTACTCTGTACATGATGCCACTTTAGCCTTTTCTATATATTTTTGGCACTGAAGAAATAAACTTAGTAACCGTGATAGTTATGGCTTATGGGGTTTGGCTTATATTTGCCTTAAGCTAAGTAGGCGTTTGGACTAAGCCACTCTTGTCTGGACTTTTCCTAGGCTAGGGATCATGCCATGAATTAACATGGATCAAGGCGGTTAGTTTTACCTTTCTGTTCCAATACTTTCCGGGTTAGACATGGTCAAACAATCAGATTCAAGGATGATATTTTTGTCCCCAAGTCCTTTTAACCAAGAAAAAGCTTCTCTGACTGCAATAGCCTCCGCAAGGTAAATCAGGAGGCTGACATTCTGTCTGAACTGGCGTTGGGAGGGATACCTGACCACTTAGCCAAAATATGCTGAGTGGAGGTGGTCGACAGGTCCGGGGGAAATTTTACAATCCCCAACCAAATTTTAAATACCCGGCATTAATCTTAGCACGGGTTATCCAACTTTCTTCATGCATGAAGCCATGAAGTCAGCCTTACAAGTATTTAGGCTTTCTTCAGTTGTAGTTCTTCTTCAGCTCAGTTTGTGCAATTCATGCTAACAAGATGTGATTTTTGATCTAAAATTTACCACCACTCATATTATTGAAGGACTATTGCATTATTGCCTCAGTGTTTTCAATCGCCTAGTGTTCTGAATATGCCTTCTCAAGTGAGAATCAATCNCACTTTGAAACCTCTACATTCACACATTTTTGGACAACTCTATATTCAGCAATATGTTTACTAATTTAAAAAAAAAAAAAAAAGACAAAAACGACGTAGTTTTGGACCCAGGTCCACAGCATAATTTGCCAGCATAAACAGGTTGGGCTGGTTTATTATGGGCTGAACCGTTCCTAATTCCTATTGTCAACTTAGTCCAAGATATTAGGCCTTCCACAATTAGGACAGGTCAATGGGTCATACTCTTTTTTAACGAAGGGCCCAAAAGCCCTATAGGGCATTAAACATTCCAAGTCTAATGAAACTGAATAAATCTCTCTCGGCGTTTCCGGGAAATCAAGTCTCAGGGTTTTGGGCGCCGGTACAATGGGGAAGATATCATACATGAAGCTCAGGGGGAGCCAGAACCTGAGGCTACGGTTGCTGCTCTCCACCCTCTCCTCGACTCCAATACTCATCGAGGACATACGCGCCGACGCCACATGGCCCGGCCTCCGCCCCCAAGAAGTCTCCTTTCTCCGCCTCCTCGAGAAAGTCTGCGACGACTGCGTGGTTGAAATAAACGAAACTGGTAATTTATTTTGCACGGTCAGATTAATTCTTTTCGGGTTAGGGTTTAGGATACCTTTCGCGGATGTTAGTTTGTTGCTGAAAATCCACTTTTTTGTTGAGCAGGGACGAAGTTGAAGTACAGGCCGGGAATAGTGATGGGTGGGAAACATTTAATTCATGATTGTGGCGTCAATCGCGCAATTGGGTATTTCATTACGCCTCTCATCGTGCTTGGCTTGTTCGGGAAGAAGCCTCTTAGTATTAGGCTGAAAGGTATGGTTTGCTTTTGCTCTTTTTTTTTTCTTTTTGGGGGATATTGTTTTCGGCTTCGTTTTTATGTTAATTGTCTGCCCGTATTTGATTAGTCACACTCTTGTGATGGTATTATGATATACCTTTAAAAGTAAAAATAAAAATAAAAGAAATTTAAGAAGTTGAAACTATTACTCTGTACATGATGCCACTTTAGCCTTTTCTATATATTTTTGGCACTGAAGAAATAAACTTAGTAACCGTGATAGTTATGGCTTATGGGGTTTGGCTTATATTTGCCTTAAGCTAAGTAGGCGTTTGGACTAAGCCACTCTTGTCTGGACTTTTCCTAGGCTAGGGATCATGCCATGAATTAACATGGATCAAGGCGGTTAGTTTTACCTTTCTGTTCCAATACTTTCCGGGTTAGACATGGTCAAACAATCAGATTCAAGGATGATATTTTTGTCCCCAAGTCCTTTTAACCAAGAAAAAGCTTCTCTGACTGCAATAGCCTCCGCAAGGTAAATCAGGAGGCTGACATTCTGTCTGAACTGGCGTTGGGAGGGATACCTGACCACTTAGCCAAAATATGCTGAGTGGAGGTGGTCGACAGGTCCGGGGGAAATTTTACAATCCCCAACCAAATTTTAAATACCCGGCATTAATCTTAGCACGGGTTATCCAACTTTCTTCATGCATGAAGCCATGAAGTCAGCCTTACAAGTATTTAGGCTTTCTTCAGTTGTAGTTCTTCTTCAGCTCAGTTTGTGCAATTCATGCTAACAAGATGTGATTTTTGATCTAAAATTTACCACCACTCATATTATTGAAGGACTATTGCATTATTGCCTCAGTGTTTTCAATCGCCTAGTGTTCTGAATATGCCTTCTCAAGTGAGAATCAATCAAAAAGAGAATTCTATTTGTCCTCTCATTTAAGGCTAGTAGTAATGTTTGTCTAGCTATGTCTTGAGTTGGATTCATTTAATTTATATTAAGTTGCTTAGTTTCGAGATGTTACAGAAATTTCCTGATGCAGTCTTTTAGGCACTCAGGGAAGAACAACGTTAAAAATTAATATAAGAAATTAAGAATTTTGCTGTAGTTTCACATGTTTCTTCTAGATAAGCTTGGCATGCTCTAAATTCTAAATTAGGAGTCCTACAGAATTTGGTAGTTCAGGGAATTTTTCTAGCATGTCCTGCAGTAATAAATTCCTTAAGTTTTTAACTGTACTTGTAGTACTCATTCTTGTAAGTCTTTGGACCTTGATTAGAGAGGAAGTTGTTGATCAACAAGGATTTAGAAGTTTCTTAAATCATAACAGCCTGAGTTCTATGCATTTTGTCAACCAATCATTTCTTCTTTGTATAGTGGTTGTATAATTATTGGAAACTCCCTGGTTTTGGTTAATGGATGGATTCCATTAACTTCTAGGTGCAATTTTTAGGATGCTATGACAAGATTCTTAGGTAATTGTTCTTAACTGTAAAGAGTAAGATATATATACCTGGTGGATGATTCAGAAACTGTGATTCTGCTAGCAGTAATTAATAGGCTTATGTTTTTGAATTGTTTTATTTTTATTTTTTGCATAACTTATTGTCAGGTACCAATCTGGCTATAATATCTACATTTTTTAAATGAGCATCATATTTGAGTTTTCTTCTTCATTTATAATTTGATATTTGAATGAAATTTTGCTGTTTCAGGGATTACTAATGACCCTAAGGACCCATCTGTTGATACCTTTAGATCAACTACCTTGCCTATTTTGAAGCAGTTTGGAGTTCCCTCAGAAGGACTGGATTTGAAAATTGAGAGCAGGGGAGTTGCTCCCAATGGCGGTGGGGAAGTAATTTTGTCGGTCCCCATTGTCCAGGATAGTTTAAGAGTGAGTCTGTCTTGTTCGTTTACTGCATTTTTTTTCCTGTTTTTGAGGACATTGAAAGATCATACACAGAATCACTATTTATCTTACCTCTTAAATATTGTTTTCAGGCAGTCAGCTGGACTGACGTTGGATTGGTGAAGAGGATTAGAGGTGTTTCCTTTTCTACCAGAGTGTCTGCTCAGTTTGAGAATACCATGATACATGCAGCTCGTGGCATCTTGAATCCACTACTTGCTGATGTCCATATATTTACAGACCACAAAGCTGGTGCACAAGCTGGAAAGTATGTTTAACTTCTCTACATATTGAACTTTTAAAAATTAGAAAGATTTAGGGGGTGTTTGGTTCGAAAATTGGGAATCGGAATGTGAATCAAATACTTGATAATTGGAATGAGTTTTGGTAAAGGTATTTTTGCCTGTTTGGTAGTAGGTTGGAATTGGAATCATTACCAATATTGTTATTTGGATATAGATAAACCTATAACTGAAATAAAGGTTAAAACTAAAGCAAAAAATCAAGGCAAATTGATCCTGATTTGCTGACATCCAAAACACAGAAAAAATCCAAAGCACTGTGCTAAAAACACAAGGCATGAGGAGGTGGCGATGAAGTGAGGAGGGGATTAGACTGAATAATGGGAATGATAACTTAATTTAATTAGGTAATGGTTTTTTTTTTTTAATTAATGAGGTATTCAAATCTTTTAAAAGTTGTCAACCAAACAGTATGTATGACTTTTGTTTTCATTCTTTGTGTCTAAACCCATGAACCAAACACACCCTTAATGCCTTCTTTGGTCTCAATTTTTGGCTTGAAATACCCTTTCTGATCTCATCAAAGAGATTTGATCTTAATTGCAGGTCACCTGGCTATGGGATTTCTCTTGTTGCAGAAACTACTTCTGGCTGCTTCATCTCAGCTGACACTGTTGTTTCTTATGCAAGACAAGAAGAAGATGCTGAGATTGGGGATGAAGATAGCATCGAGTTAACCCCTCCTGCAGATGTTGGTGAGCAAATTGCTTCCGCACTTCTTGGGGAGATTGAACAGGGAGGTGTGGTAGATTCAACACACCAGGTATTGCTCTAATGACATCTCCTGTATTATTCGTCTAATATTCTGTTGATATCCCACTTAAGTTGTATTTTGTGAGTTTTTCTAAGCAATGACACCTCTGTCCAGAATGTCACTAGATTTAACATATTCTCTTCCCTATTTGAATTGCTAAATAGTACAACACTCCATGTATAGTGTAAGATCAAGCATTCAAATCAATTGCCTTTCTCAAATGCCATGCATGGTGGTCGGACATGAATGCCTGCCACTAAATATTATTTGCCAAATTACTTTGGTTTTAAGTTTGACATGTGCCCCTTTTTTTGGATGATGAGGGACACCCCACAACCCTTTCGAGTGTGAGTAAACCACCCCGTCTTGTGACTTTTGCCAACCGGTTTAAACTAAGGGAGCAAGGATTCAAACTCGTGACCTTGTGGTTACAAGCGTGAATCTCTTGCCATCTTGATTTGGGGTTACCCTCACATGTGCCCCTTTTGTTTTATATTTGTGCTCTCATCTCAAGAATATAAGTCGACGTGTTTTTTGGCTGGCTCACAGGCTCTATTGTTTCTTCTGTGTGCCTTGTGTCCACAAGATGTCTCTAAAGTTAAGGTGGGTAAACTCTCACCCTATGCAATAGAGACTTTAAGGCACATCAGAGATTTCTTGGGTGTTAAATTCCTCATGAAGCCAGAACCCTCGTCGGGTACTGTTCTACTTAAGTGCGTTGGATCTGGATTGAAGAACATGTCTAGGAAGTTATCATGAGGACCAATGCCTGAAGAATGTATACTATGAAAGCCTCACAAGATCATGGATGTGTAATAATGAGTTACAAATTCTGTAGTATCTGTAGCTAGCTACTGACCCCACATCAGGGGTGGGTGGTGAGATCTTATTTTTAAAGTTGTGTGCTTATAATTTCTTCAAATTATTATTTGCCCTCCCTCGTGTTTTGAGTTTAATGTCGCAATATCATCGGGTTTTTTTTTTTTTACCAAGTTGTAATTTCCATTCGCAATTTGAGTATTAACTACGATTGGTAACTTGGCATAACCTCTTAAAATGTACTCGTAAAAGTTTGAGTTAATACCTAATATTGTCCTCGACTATAGTGGTTTTACTCAATTTAGTCCTAAGTGACTATGGTTTTACCTGCTTTAGTCCTCTGTTAAGAATTCTGTGTTAATAACAAGGTTAACATGGTAATTTCATTTCTATTTTATTTTTTTATCAAATTAATTATTAATTATATGTCCTAATTTCTTTTCCTCTTCTGCATAGTTGATATAGTTCCATCACTTCCATCCTCAGGCCGTAGAAACACGCATTGCAGACACATTGACGAATAGCTAATTTCTAAACAAACAATACACTTCCTTAAAATATATTTGTATCCAATGCACAAACACTTTCATAATTTAAACAGATTTGAATCCCCCCTGAGTTAAATCCACATTAAAACATATTTGATCTAACAACCAGTAAGAAATGAATTAAATCCACATTAAAAAAAAACTACTAACAAGATTTTTTGTGGATACTGTATTTTGGCTTGCATTTGTATCCACTTCTTCATCTTGAATCTCCCATGGTGTGTTGCTTCTAGTTCGGCGTTTGCTCCCAGTGCCAACAATGGGTAACAAGTTCAACAATCGTTGGAGTGCTTTGCCGTGTGTTTGCTTCTGGTGAGTTTGCTTTGTATTCGCTTTCGGTGAGTTTGTTGTGTGTTTATTGGGCTTGAGGAAGCGAGGGAGAATTGTATCGGCAGAAGACTAAGAAGAGTGAGGGGGAGGGGCGAATTGTACCGAGATAGAAGACGGAGAAGAGGGAGAGAAATTAACACATATAATTAATAATTAATTTGATAAAAAATAAAAGAGAAATGAAATTACCATGTTAACCTTGTTATTAACACCCAACAAACGGAATTCTTAATAGAGGACTAAAGTGGGTAAAACCATTAAAGTCAAGGACTAAATAGAGTACAAAAAGTCACTTAGGACTAAATTGAGTAAAACCACTATAGTCGAGAAGTATATTGAGTATTAACTCTTAAAAGTTTAGTCTTTGTTGGTTCCTTTCACAAATTGTTCGGCTAGAATGTAGGAGGCTCTTGGAGTGGACGATTTCACTTTTTGTGACAAAAAAATTAGAGACAAAACATAGAAAATGGTATGTATTCAAAATTTCATGATTTCATGATTAAGGTATATACTAAAAGGCATATAGGAATATCCAATCTATACTTCTATACTATTTATACTATATATAAAAGCATTATCCTCCTCCAGAATTTTTCCGCCCAAACATAGGGATATTTTAGTAATATGGTAATAATAATAATAACAATATTAATAATACTAAATATTAATAATATTAATTATAATAGGTTATTAGTGATTATGGTAATTATTATGATAGAGTAATATTAATGAGATAAGAATGTAGTTTTGATTGTTACAATTTTTGGTAATATTTACCTAAATGTACTCATATTTTGGTTGAGACACAAAAATTATGAATGTCAATTATATTATATTATATATGCTAATAATATCTAATAATTGTAATTGGCAATTGCCATGTAAAATTAAATCAAATTATGAATGTCAATCATTTATTGTAATTTGCAATAAAAATTGGTAATATTTATATATACACGAAAATTTTTTTCAAAAAAAAAATATACACGAATTACGAATTCTGGCTGAGATACAAAAATAGCTTATTCTTATTTTAATAACTAATATTCTTATATTATATTTAAGGTACAATATTATTAGTACAAAAATAGATTATCATTCCCTTCTTTTGACTAATTATTATTATTTTTTTATACTTGCCATTATAAAGTAATATATATATATATATATATATATATATTTATTTATTTATTTATTTATATTAGTACAAAATAAATTATACATGTGTTAATATTTGCATAATAATTATTATGGTAATTATCATCACCTACTCCCATGTGATTTTTATGATTATTTTATGATAATCTATATACATATTTTTATACTTAAGTATAATATTATTGGCACAAAATAAATTATATTTATACTTAAGTATAATATTATTGGCACAAAATAAATTATAGTTATCTTTTAGTATAATATTATTGGCACAAAATAAATTATAGTTATCTTTTTTTTAGGTGCAAATACTTAATAAAAATTAGGCAATTATATTAGTGTTATCATTATGGTAATTTTCATTCCCTTCTTCCGTGTAATTATTTAAGTAATATATATAAAAGTATAATATTATTATAATTATAACTAAATAATAATTTAATAATTTTTTCAGCATTAATGTACTATAATTTTTCAGCCTTTTTTTATATATAATTTTTCCTAATATAATTTGTATCTAATTGATTTTGAGACTAATATATAAATCATTTCATTTCAAGATTTTTTTTTACCTTACCATTATTCATCATTTTTCATTGTATCTCTTACTTTTTTCAACCATATAATTAAAACTCTACCCATAATGGTTCTTACTTTCGTTTACTCAATGAAATAAATGTCTAAAGTACTGCTTAGACAATTAGGGTACGATTGATTCGATTGTACGGGGTGTTAGGGTTAAAAGATTGAGATAATTTTTTTTTTTTTGTTGTCGAAAACAATTTTAATGAATTGCTGTAAATATATATATATATATATATATATATATATATATATATATATATATATATATATATATATATATATATATATATATATATGGTTTATTTCATTGGACTTTCTATTTATTCATTTATTTATTGTATTTTATTTATTTATTTACTTAGATGACTAAAATAATAGCAATGATTATCTTTTACATGTATCTATATTAAATGACATGTATACAATATATGCAGACTATACATATTTTATATATGTGTAATTTGCATAATTATGTTTATATTCTAGGCACATTTGATTTATTTAAATTCAAATGTTTAAATCACGTGTTATATCTAATAACATAATGTTTTATAATATGTTTTTTTGGTAAAATATTGTGACAATCAATATATACAAGCAATTCAATATTACAAGAGAACAAATATTTTATTGAGTGATATTTTTACACTAATCACATAATAAAATAATTGTACATGTTCAATATTAGAATTTTTTTTATTATTATATCTTTAATTTTATTATCTAAATATATAATTTAAAATATTGATCTGTGCATCACATGGATAATTGAGCTATTATTTGCTTGAATTCAAGCAAGAAGGATAACATTAGAAAACATAATCGATCCAACCATTTTCATCATCTGCATTATATAATATTGATGTTATAATTTATATAATTATATATCGATCTAAATATTCTTAAAACATTATAACAAAATTCATTCCGTGCAACGCACGGGCGAAAATACTAGTTATGAAATAAAAACTCAACTAAATCGAGGAAACGTACACAAGCTAAGATAACGCACTTTTGGATTATTATTATGCATTGAAAAAAGGGTTAAATGGTTAAAAAAAATACTCCGTAACAGCAGATAACAGAACAAATTGTCAAATACACTGCTGCAGCATACTACTAAGCTCACCATTGCCTCCTAGTTCATCAAATTCTATAGCTGTCATGTTCTAACTAGCAAGAACAATTGGCAACAAACTCCCATTTCCTTGCTTACTTACTTTGCTTGACTTAGAAGGATGAAAGTAACGCTAATTGTGATTGTGCCAATAAGTAAACCCCTAATAAAAACACAATAAAGCAGTGTTAGCTCAAGGGGCAGCAGCAAAACTACAAAAGAAAATAATAGGCAAAGCATAGAATCAATCATGAAAAGATTTGAAACCCTTACAGGAAAATGCAATAAGACATTAATGCAGGCAAAATATTGTATTTTTTCTTTTTTTTTGGGTAAATCAAAATATTGTATTTGTAGCTAGTGTAAGGAGGACTTACAGTGTACTATCTTTTCCTGTTAAATTTTTGAATGCATTGATACCAATTCCACTGGAAGCATAAAGCTGCAATGCGCAACAACCCTGCACCAATCACCTCCACAAATGCCATTAGGAATGATCTTTGAGGAGAAAGACCAGCAGTTGCTATGGACAGTAGGAATCCCTCAAAGTTACAGGGGACTATAAAACTTCCAGATTTGATCCCATCCACAGATTTCTTGGCAACTTCTTCAGCTTTCATTGCACCAGAAGATGCCGCTAATATACTGGTAAGCTCTGGCCTCCTTTTGTTCTCTGAGGGATGATGAAGAGTATCACAGAAAAGTCGTTTTGACACGAAAAAAGTACAGAAAGAAACTTTCAAGTATTAAAATGACTGCATGGTCTGTCTTAAGGATACCAATTTAGATAAGATGACAGTATAAGCACTCAGCAAGTTGAATAAACGTTAGGGCTGGCATGCACAAGAAGTCAACAGGAAACTCAAGAAACATCCCAACAGGTAAAAAATTCACATGTACATTTCCACACAACGTGCTTTACAGTGCTCAACTGGAGTTTATCAATGTCTGAATGCCCCCAAAAACATTGGACTTGCTAACTGATAGAAGTGGGTATATAGGAACACATAATTTGCTGAATAAATCATGCAGCTCATAAATAAAGTAGAAATGAGATTAGATTTCAGACCTTCAGCAAAACCAGGAGTTTCAGTATCTGGGGGGAATATAAGTGAGACATGAATATCATCCCCAATAGTCTCCTGCTGCAATGCCTCTGCCATACCCCTGAGACCAAACTTGCTAGCTGAATAAGCTGAATAACCATAAATCCCGACCTATCCACAGAAGAGAATTGTACCCACTTAAAAATAAATCACAGAAGACAGGAAAACCAAAAGATGATAAGAATCAATAATGAATCAGAATGGAAATATTGGTCATTCAGTTGAATGCTAAAGGTTCCTACTATTGTCTCACATTCTCTTGCTATGTTATTGGTGTTGGATTTTCCCAGATAATATATATTATATATTAGGGCCCTAATTATGTGTTGCAAGTTGACTATGTTTATTATGTAGTTTGGTTGAACTGAATGACTAGAGTTTGTCTGTAATCAACCGCTATGTCTATACAAAGATGGGATACAGGATATACATACACCTTAAGTTATGGTACTCATTCTGCTCATAATAATACCAATATACCATTTAGGTTCTAAGTCAAAACCAATACACCATTTAGGGTTCTGAGTCAAGGGACAAAATGGCAACACAACACAACTGAGAGTAAATCAACTGGAGATCATCGCACTAATACGAATTAGACTACATTAATATCTAACAATTAGACATTATGGAAGCTGGAATTGAGACCAAGTCAGTTTTGTTACCAAAATCGCCAAATACAAATCAGTTGCAGACCAAAAATCATGTTATTTACCCTCATCGTATCAGTTAAGTTCATATGCTATAGTTGGAGTGCATAAAACAGCTTTGACTCAAGAGTGAACCCAAATGAAATTGTCTAAACCATAGTTTCATAGTCAGTAAAAAGCAAAATCGGAGCTAGAGGTAGATGCCTATACCTGACCGGCTTGAGAAGACATGATAGCAATTGAACCGGGTCCCCTCTCTGCACGGTTCTTCATCCCCGGCAACGCCGCTTTGATCAAATTGAAAGTTCCGATCAAGTTCACATCAATCATGAACTTAACCTCCTCCAGCTCCTGCGTATCCAATTCCTGCGGAATGAACACTCCATGGTTGCAGATCAGAACATCAATCGGCCCAGCTTCCTCCACCGCCTTCTTCACGGCTTCGTAGTCCCTCACGTCGGCGCTGAAAGCTACGACTTCGCGGCCGGTGGCGAGCCGGATCTCCCGCTTGGCGTCCTCGAGCTTGCTAGTGTTCCGAGCGAGGATGGATACCTGCCTGGCGCCTTCCGAAGCGGCTTGGTGAGCCAGAGCCAAGCCGATGCCACTGGAGCCGCCGGTGATGAACACATGGCGGTTTTTGATTGGGATTCTGACGGGGCGCGGACGGACAATGAGAAAGAGGAAAAGGAGGAGGAGAGAGAAAGGGACGACGGTAAGCAGGATAGGCAAAACCACACTCCATTCCGCCATTGATGAATACTTGCAGATCCTGTAACTGGACAAGTGAGCGTTAACGACTACTCCGATTAACCTAGGAAATCAATAACCTTGCGCGTAGAGAATAGAGATCTTCGCCGTTTTTTTTTTTTTTTTTTAATTTTTTTCCTGTGACAGAGTGACTTGTATAAAATTTTTGCAAATCTTTTTCAACCTCTCGTGTGTATTGGACTTAGGATGTTTAGGTCCGATACCTCATGTGTATTGGACTTAGGATGTTTAGGTCCGATACCTCACAAGATGAAGACAAAGTTTTATGCGCAGTGGAAAAGTTATCCCCTTTTAATTTGCACGAGTTTGAGTTAGTTCGAGAGGTGTGGTTATATGCAATGCAGTTCGAGAGATAGTTAGCGAGAGGTAAAAAACAGAAAGTAAATGCGAGAGAGATTTTTAAGTGGTTCGGCCAATTCGCATACGTCCACTCTTCTTCTAGAAACTCCCTAGAAGGATTGCACTAAAACTTCCCTTTTAAGTACAATATCGAGCGCTTGAGCTTTGATCACGAAGCCCGCCTCAAGCCTCAGGTTTTTCGCCCCGCTTCTTGTTACTCCACCTCTCGAGCACTTGAGCTTTGATCACCAAGCCCGCCTCAAGCCTCAGGATCTTCACAAGACAGCTCCCAGGTTACTCCGCCTCTTCTTGCCTTCTCCAAAGCAAGGTTGTTCCGGTTGTCACAGGTTGAGTGTAACAATCTCCAATCTGACCAAAAGCTTTCGATGGATAATATTCCTTGTAGTGCAGCTTCGGTCACCTTCTAGATGTGTAGTAGTTTAAGCTTTGTAACTCTCTCAAAACACTAAGATGTGTTTTCTCGCTGTTATGAATATCAAGTATGATATTCCAGATTAAACACTTGCACTTTTGAACGTTTGAACTAGACACCTCTTATGATAGCTTGAATTTTCCGAACCTCTTTCTTATCCAATTATCCCTTTTGGCTTGTGTCTTCACGTCCTTATATATGAGAGTTGAGGAATAATTCCGTTGGAGGGAAAATTATTTCGTTTGAAATCTGTCTCCCATGCCGATCATGGGACTTGCATATTTTTAGCATGTTTCATGGAGTGGTAGTCTTGTAACTTGAACCTTTTGTCTTGTAGTGAATATCCCATATTCCACTATCTTGAGTCCATGCTCCACTTACTGCTTTTGGCAAAAGTTACTCTTTTTATATTCCCATTGATCCTCGTTTTAGGGAATAAGACCGACCTTGGATTGGTGCACTTTCTATCCGTTTATTGTGGATTTTTGACGTGGCATCCAGTTCCGGTTGTTTTAAGCTCCCATAATGTTCTTTCGGCACCTCCTTAATATTTTATCTCCATGATATTTTTCTTCTCCAAAGTTGGATTACTTTATCCATGCATGTTGACTGCCATTCAGACCTTTGGAGAAGTACCAGTTCATCGAGACCAATGTTGATGTCTCGACTACTTGATGTCTCGTTTCCATGTCTCGAACTAGATTGATGTCTTGAGAGATTCCATCTCTCGAACTCTGCTTATGTCTCGAGACTTAGTTGATGTCTCGCAGACCCTTATTCCTCCAGTGATGTCTCGTGCCTTCTTCTGATCTATCTATAAGCTTACAACATGAAACTTCTAAGATGTTCAAACAAGTTCACCTTAAGCTTAAATATTTTCCGAGTTGAGCTCAATTACCCAGTTGTATTTTCGCTCTTAGTTTACTTGTCGAACTTACATATATTTCTTATCTATCGAGACTTAGGGGATTGAACATTACATTTGGTATCATCAAAACCTATTACAGTATGTTCCTAACACAGAATACATAACTCGATTCCAATGTATCCCCTGTGTATTCTTAACAGTGAAATCTCGCCATTAAATACCATGAGTGTTGTTGCCCGTGCGCTTGCCAGCGCTCCAACTTCCTTGTTTGCTTCGGTTCATCCTTGCAACTTCCTTCCAAGCTACTCCACATGCTCTTGGCATTCTTTGCTAGGTTTCTTTGCTAAGAATTCACCTAAAAATGCTCCAAACTCTTCAATTCTTTACATATTGCGAGTGCATGCACCTAGTAGCAATAATTGCACAAATAAAAGCTTCAGTTTATACATGTTTTAGAGCAATTCATGTACAAAATGAGTTAAATAAAGGGGTAAAATTATGGATAATAAAGTACTTATCTGTAAGAAAGCTTGCGAATTTTGCAAGCTTTCAAACACTATTTTGTGCCAGTTGTTCGCTAAATGTTTCTACATTGTGTGCTTTTCAATAATAAATTTTAATATTATTTTATTGATCTCGGACAAGTTAAAGTCTGGGGGTGGGGGTTAGGAGGTTGGATGTACTTTAAATAATTTTTAAAACGAGTTAAGGAAATTAAATTTCTTCACAAGTGGAAGTCTTGAAATTCCCAAATAAAAGATTTTGTATCTAAGGTTTTTGTTAAATAAAGTGATTGTGTGAAATTGATATGGAAGTTAGTTGTAGGATAAAATATAAGTAATGTAAGTGAAAGAGAGAAATATTTTTACAATGATTCGAGAAACTTTTTTACTCCAATTTTCTCCTTAAAACCCGAGGATTTTACTATGTACTGTGATGACTCTTATTTTATACTATGCTTCACCCCATTCTTAACCTCTTTCATGCTTTTTCATAGTGTTTATTTGGTTTTTGAACTAAAAGATGTGTTTTATGCTCAATTGCATTCAAATACACTTTTATGAGAGGAAAATTGATAAAGAAGCAAAAACTGATAAAAATGGAGCAAAAATGCATGGAAAAGTGCACACTGAAACAAATCCATGAAAAACATGCAAAAGGATTGAAGAAGGAGTTCGTAGTGTGGAGGCAAAGCCACGCATGGGCAGTGGCACACTCGTACGCCCCCATGCATAAACCACCAGCACGACTTGCCTTCCGCACGGTCACTCTGTGCCTGTGCCTTGCTAGTGCGCCGAACCCTAGAATTCACCAATAAATAGATATTTTTTCTATTTTGGTAGAGAGTAGCCCCCAGTGGACAATAGTAGTAGGAAATATTTCCATATTAGCTTATTTCTTTCTTTAGTTTCCTTGTTATTTTTGCGTTATCAAGTTATATGTTGTGATTCTTAGCTTAGATTACTTTGTTCTTGTGTTTATTTCTTTTATCTTGTAAATCTTTACTTTGTTGAAGAATTATTTCTCTATTTATTTCCTTAATATATTGTTGGATGATGTTATTTATGAATGTTCTTGTGTTTTACCTATTTATTATGAGCGAGTAGTTTAGTATAGGGGTTGGATAGTGGTGTTTATTGTGTTTGATGCCTATTGCATAAAAGGGTTTGAAAGCCAACCTAGGGTTCTTGTTCTTATGAGATGTTTTGTATTCTTGTGTTGATGGGTTTATGCACAACCTTGTCAATACTTGTCTAGTATGAGATTTTGGCAACCGCTCGAGCAAGGAGTCCACAGGTTAGCATACTCCTAAACATGTTTCTCAACCGTTAATTTCTCTTAGACCACATTCGACCTTCATGTTCACTTACGAGAGTAGGGAACATTGAAGATCAAGATTGCTTGAGCTTATTGAAGGGGGTTGGTAGCGTCATGAGAGCAAGACAACCCCGTGTTCCAATTTGGCCTAACACTCAATCACGAGAGTGGAATGTTAGTACAATGAATTGGTGTTTGCAGTCTTTGAACTCGAAGTGAAGCGTCATAATCATCAATCCTTTGTTCTGGCATTAGACCAATATATACACATTCCGACCCCTATTTTTATTTCATTACTTATTCTGCTACCATCCATCTATCTATTTGCGTAACTTCCATAAAAAATACTTCATCCTTGTGCCTAGTTATTTCTTTGACTATTCCAACCCCCAATCCTTGAGGACGATCTAAAACAAATTTATTTTTGTTTGTTCTGCAATCCACTATATTGCATTGTGATCATATTGTATACATAATATAATTTAAATGAAGTCTTTCATATATATTCCGATGATAGTCCTTGAAATAAGTCACGAACTCCGCTGATAGACATATTTTATATCTTTATTTTATGTACATCTTTATAATATTTTTGTATTAATTATTTATTATTATATAATAATTATTTATTTTTAGAGTCTAGTAATCAATAAGCTAAATAAATATTTTATCTAGTTAATAATGAGTTTTAAGTCCAACAAGTTTTTAACCCAATTCTTTAATTTTATTTTAAGTTTAGGTCTATAATAACAACATGGCCCATTCCTTATTTGTTTAATTAATTAAGCCCAAACTATATAACCTAATTTGCTAAATAACAAAAGAATTTAAATGTTTAGTTTTGTTAATTTGTTCCCTGCGCAGCTACTACGTACGTACGAGGAAGACCGAAGCCTTCTTCGGCAATTGCAGCACAAATGTCAACGACAAACTTTGAGGATTTCGTCGGTCAACAGGGAATTGAACGGCAAAGATAATTTCAGATATTTGGGTTTATTTTTGAGAGGTTCATATTAATTTTCAGATTAATTATTTTCCTGAATTTAAGAGATTTTTGTTGAAGTTAGAAGTGTATAAATAGGGGTGAGTTCCTGTTGTTTGAGAAGCAGACTATCTGTTTTATTTTATATTTTTCTACAGTTTACAATTTTTTCTTTTCTTGTTAAGTTTTCTGGTTCATGGCCCTGCGAGGCTAATTCTTAAACTTGGTCAAGATTATGTAAACCCCGGTTCTCTATACTGAGAGACAAAATTCTGTTTTAATTTATCTGGAATGAGTATTTAATATTCTTCTGTATTATTTTCTTAATTGGTTGTTTCATTTAATGATTATCTGGTTCAATTCATAGCTAGATTAGAAAGTGAATTCTTATAATTGATTTTCTTTTCTAAGTAGCAACTATGATTAATTTTATCACGGCTTAGTGTTAATTTTATCATAGGAAGAGTATTAATCTAAATTAAACATAACCGCTTGTGTTTATGTTGTTTAGTTTCGTTGGTTTCTAGTTTTAATGCTGCTGTCAAGTTAAATATAAGCGCTTGTCTTGTGTTACTTGATAGTTAGGGGTAGTTAATACCGCTTGTGTTTGATTACCTATGACTAAGGAAAAACAGGAATGAATTCCACAATGAATGCTCAAATGCAAGTGAATTTGTCTTGTAGTCGATGAACAGTAATTAAGATCCGGTGGTGAATATTTTCTTAGACCCAAGTGTTGAAAATTCATTTGATTTCATTAGTAAACTTCTACTTGATTCTTGTTTTTTAATTCTTATTTATTTATTTATTTATTTTGAACGTCAATTTCATTCCAAACCCCCTCATTGCTTAACACATAAGTTAAACTAGTTACTCCTCGTGGGATCGACCCTAACTTCCATCAAAAATACTTCATCCTTGTGCCTAGTTATTTCTTTGACTATTCCAACCCCCAATCCTTGAGGACGATCTAAAACAAATTTATTTTTGTTTGTTCTGCAATCCACTATATTGCATTGCGATCATATTGTATACATAATATAATTTAAATGAAGTCTTTCATATATATTCCGATGATAGTCCTTGAAACAAGTCACGAACTCCGCGTTGCCTTTGTTTTTCACTGTCTGTTCAAACTCCAGCTAAGGGTCAGTCACGAAGTAACCTTAGCTTACTAGGTTGATTCGGCCACTAACTCCTTGACTTGCACAACCATGAACCATAGGGTAAAGACTGTTTCTCTATCAAGTATAAACACACTTTGGTTAAAAAAGACTCATTTTACTTATCAACAATTTGTCTTGTAAATAAGCTTGTAGGTGTCAAGCAAGTTGGCTTATGCCTAACATCTCTTTTATATATCCTCATATAAACTTTTTCTGAGGTTGATACATTCCTTTTGCTTTGAAAACACATCAATTCTATCTCCTTAGCATGTGGTGATTGTAGAGATTATACTTTGAGTCATATGTTTTGTAGTCTTTTGTCAGTTTAACATCTTTCAAATTATCTCCTCTCGGACACAATCCTTCTGGTTGTTTTATTCCAATAACGCTTCTTTTGAACAAATTCCTTTTAAGAGCGTACCTTCTAATATAACAACATCCGATAAGAATGCAAAGATTTACATGGGAGAGTTTGAAGGGTCTACAAAGACTATAAAAATTGGTAGCATCATAAAAATCTACAAACAAATATTTCTAACATTATTACTATTATTATTGTTGTTGTTGTTGTTGTTATATTATATTTTGAAAGTGAGTAGAAATTATATGGATGTAAAAAAAAATGGTGATTTGCAAATATGTTGATATGACAATAGAATATACCTTTTGAAAGTCAGAGTGAATTGTAGAATACAGATTGTCTTATTAATTTCTAGATTATACTATCATAAGTAATTTATACTTGACAATTTGTATAAATGTGTTGATACAATAACGACACAAACATGAAGAGGTTAAATATGGACACGACCCGTTATAGTTGATTAACATGTTGGAGTTCTAAACATGAACATGATTTTTGAATAAGTTGACACAATAGACACGTTTAGTTAACAAATTTTGGGTCGACACAACACGGTATATCATGATAACCTGTTTAGAACTCATTTGACATGTTAATATAATTTCTTTTTATAAAATAAAAATTTTATTTTTAAAAAAAAAATTAAATTAAATCTAACAAAATAGTAAGAAATATTCAATGTATAGCATACCATAATATTCCTAAAATGATAAAAGAGTAAATTATCGAAATGGTCACCCGACTATTGAAAAATTACCAATTTGGTCCTCGACATATTTTCGTGCACAAATAAGTCCTTAACTATGAAAACTTTCACCATTTTGGTCTTCCGTTTGTGCAGTCGTTAGTAGGTCGTGTAATTGGAGGTTATTCACGTCATTTCGCACTAAAAGACCTAATTCCCTTCGTATTTAATTGATGAACCCTATTTCAATCCATTCATGCTTTCTAGCTACTGGTTTCTCTTGCTACTGGGTTCCCTACCACTGAAGTCGCGCTCAACAATCGCACAAGGATACTACTGATATGCAAGGTAGGTATGCCAACAGCGAGGAGAGTTCTTATCGTTCACGGGTTTACAATGGAGAGGAAAGATCTATATCTTATTGTCAGTGTGGTCAAAGGTTGAAGGTGCGGACATCGTGGACGGATCAAAACCCGGGAAGAAGATATTGGGATTGTGAATATGATAATCGAGTAGTAATGATCGTTTTTTGGTTATACTGATTTTGTTTTGGGTAAATTGATTTTTTTTTTGTTTTGTACACAGGGGAGGGGTGTTGGTGGTTGTGGATTTGTGAGATGGTTTAACCCTCCAATGTGTTCAAGGTCCAAGATGATTATTCCTGGGTCGCTAAGAAGAATAAACCAAAATGACCAAGAAAATGAAGCTCTAAAAGTGAAGATTAGAAAGGCATATAATTCCAGTGTGAAAATTAAAGTTATTGTGGTTATTGTATTTGTTTGTGTAACAATGTTACTATTTAGTAGTTGGCGGTTCAAGTGTAATTGTGTTGGTGTTAAATATTTAACTTAACAGTGTTATGTAAGTATGGTCAAAAATTGCCCAAATGTTGTGACATTGGCTGGGAATGTTGAATTTATAAATGCTTTTGAATGCTCAATGTTAGAATGGTCAAAAACTGGCAGCATGTGATAATGTGTGAATGAATATGCCAAGCTGCCAATTGTTAGAATGGTAAAAAGCTGTCAACATTTGCCAATGTGTAAATGAATGTGCCAAACTACCAAAAATATATTCATTCATTAATAGGCCAAAACACTACAATCCATTACAACAACATAGTGCCAAAAACATGCCCAATTGTTCCATTCAAAACTGGCCAAAACAAGAACATTATTACATTACAATCCATTACAGCAACATAGTGCCAAAAACATGCCCAATTGCCCTATTACATTAACATAGTGCATTCAAGAACATAGTGCCTGTTTTCAAAAAAGAACATAGTGCCCTATTAAAACTACACCATTGTTCCATTCATAAACTGGAAAAAATATATCCATTCAAGAACTACTGCATTGTTCCATTCTAAAGCTGCCAAAATATATATATCCAAAAAATAAAGCATTGATCCATACACATCCTAGTCTATATCAATAGGGGCATTTCTATTTCCACCATGCTTAGACTTAAACATCACAGTTGATCTTGTCCTGTATTTCCAGCCAATAACAATCCTTGATTTTGTCATTCCCAATGTCTTTTGTTTCTTTGCATGGGGTGCACTAGAAGTTTCATCAAGTTGTTTACCCTTGCTACCATGAACTGTTGTCTTTTTTCTTTTTGGAGGTTGGCCATAACTAATCCTCACACCATGGGAAGTAACTTTCATTCCCTCATCTTGATTGTTATCAGTTGTGAGTCCTACAAGGTAATTTATGTAATCAACAAGAGTATAAATAAACACAATACAATACTACAATGTCATTTTGGCATACAAGCTTATCAATTACCTTTAATTTGAGAATTAACATCTTCAACAATCGGGTAAGTGTTGTCTCCTACACTTAATAAAGGATCAACTACAATATAGGAGTCAATAGTTAGCATGTCTTCCACCAGTTTGAAAATATTTGATCAAAAACAATATAGGAGTCAAAACTTACTTGTGTATCTTCTTCTGAAACTGATTCAAAATCAGCTAGTGGGATTTCTTCCAGACTTGGCAATTGGGTTGCTGGAATGGGACCTTGGACTGCTGGACTACCACCTTGGGCTGGCTGGGCTGCTGGAGTGGGATCCTGGGCTGCTGGAATGGGATCCTGGGCTGCTGGACTGTCACTCTGGATTTCATGGGCTGCTGGAATGTCACTCTGGACTTCATGGGCTGCTGGAATGGGATCTGGGCAACTGGAATATCACCTTGGGCTCTTTGGGCTGCTCTTCTCTGCTTACATGTTATGGTATTACTTTATTTAGTTAAAAACAGCAAATATTCAAACTTTGATTGGAATAAAAGTATTAACTTATTTACCTTAGGGCACCTCCTACTATTATGCCCTATTTTCTTGCAGATTGAGCAATATAGTGTCACGGCGCTTCTTGAAAACCGAATTCCATCTTTTGTTATTTCACCAGCAGATTTCTTCCTCATTTTTCTAGGCCTGCCTACCTTTTTACTAAACAAAGGAGGAAGAGGGGGCTCGCTATCAGTGTATGGCCATTCTTGAGGCCCAGCCATAGGGTGAATGCTACCAGAGTAAGCTTTCTTGTAATTCTCAATACTGTAGCAATCATCAACAAAGTCATGCAATGGGGCCTTTCCAAACTTGACCCAAAGAGCACAAATTACATGCCTGCAAGGTATGCTAGTGAGTTGCCACTTCCTACATAAACATGTCCTAATTCCAATGTCAACTTGATGTTGTTCAGTAGCTCCCTTCACTTCAAACAATACTTCAGTGCTTTGGTATGCCCAGTACCCTCCTGTTGCTTTCTCAAACACATCAATTTTCTTACATATTGCTGGACATATTCCAATTGCTTGCCTGCTTTCTACATTCAAATAGCCTGAGCATCACTTACTTCCTCACTATCTCAAGGAAGTGTATTAGAGTGCTATCTCTTGCATCTAATATCATAGCATTAAAGCTTTCACATATGTTATTCACAAGCATGTCACATTTGGCAGTTGATGAGAAATGTGATCTAGACCAATGAGATGGATGTTTATCACTTAACCATTCAAATGCCCCCACCCCCACATCTAATGACTTTAACTCCCTTAGAAATGTTGTAAATGTACTTACAATTGTGGCTCTAGCAGCCTTCCATAGTGCATTTCTGATTGTCTAACCTCCAAACCTAACCACCATCATATTGCCATGCAAATGTCATACACAAAACCGATGACTAACCAAAGGTAGCTTTTCCTCAAATGCAGGGATAAGACCTTTCTGCTTGTCAGACATGAAGGTATATAGATGTTGAGACCCATAGTCAATCTCAAGGTCCCTTGCTAAGAGTCCCAAAAACCAGCACCAAGATTCTTTGTTCTCCCCTTCCACTATGGCATATGCAATAGGGAATATACTTTCATTCCCAATAATACCAATAGCAGTGAGCATCATCCCTCCAGCTTTATCCTTAATGTGAAACCCATCCACTCCAATCAAATTTCTACAATACTTGAAACCAACTTTACAAGCATCCCAGCACATTTACATCCTAAGGAACCTCTTACTACCATCATACTCTAAGTCAAATAACTTAACCTCACAAGTTGTCCTCGGATTTGTTTTTTGGATCTCTAAATAGTAACTCCAAATTTTGTTGAAATTGTCTTCAAGCTCACCCTTGATTTCTTGCTTAGCAAAGTCCATTGCCTTGTAGGCTTGCCTTTTAGTTAAGGAATGGTGTTCACCAGTACAAACAGTCTATCTAAATTCCTTCATTTTCCAGTTACTATTTCCTGCAATTTGTGTCTTCCATCTCTTTGCAACAAATGATGAAGTTATAAACTTATTGTCATCAACCCATGGACAGTTACTATGAGCATCATTCAGAACAGTGACCCTCCAAAAGCCTTCATCATGCTCTTTTCTACATGTAACATGCCACTGACAATTCACTTGGGTACATATAGCTACACATCTTACCTTATCATTCTTTTTATATTTCAGCTCTTTTCCATACTGTATAGCATATGTTTTCACTGCAGTTTTGAAATCTTCTTTACTTAAAAAAGATCTACCAAGCCACAAAGGAGATGGCAGATCAGGAGGGGGAGGATTTGGCCTAACAGATTCACCCAAATTCAGTTCACCATATGATAAATCTACCTTAGTATTTGTAGGAACCTGTTCTGCAACTTCAGTTTATGGAATTACAACATTTCCCTCACCAGCATACTCCACTTCTGGATCTATAAACTTCAAAAACTCAGAATCATCAATCACATAATCACTATCTTCAAACTTGTCAAGCTCATCTTCTAAATAATCTCCACTGTCATACTCTTCATCTGTACTCTCAACTTCTCCAACCACTCCTTCATCAGTCTGAAAAGCTTCTACCTCAACTTCACCCCTCTCATCTTCTCCAAGCACTCTAACAATAACCCAAATCTCCAAAACCTTAGGTCTTACAATATAGTTCACCAAGTTCCAAGCCTCTAAATCCAATATTAACTCAATCAATTCACTATCAGTCTTAGCAAAGCACCTACATCCCTCTCTCTTATATCCCAACTGTTCAACTCTTTCCCATAAAGTTATTAATCCCCATTCGTCATAGTCCAAGTCAGAAAACCACCTAACACTGCCTCCCACATATTTAGGTGGGTTACCCATCTCTATCCAACCACCATGCCTTAATTTCACTTTGAAAGTATTATTATCTTTACCACCTACTGTAAAAAATGCAATAAGTAACACCACAAATTTACACACTTTAAAATTAACACCTACTGTAAACAATAGGGAATAGAGTAACATCCCACTAAAATTAAATAAAGCTACTGCAATAGATGTTCATGGTCCACATGTGCTTAAAGCTACTGAATTAAAAGACAAAATGGACCCCATTACAACTATATTCAAACAACAGAAATGCAAACACAAATTTCCAGTCAATGGTGGTCCCCATTCCAGTAAAGGTACTGCAATTCAACAACACAAAAGCTACTGCTACATGACACATTTTTCCAGTATAACTCACACTATTTTCCTAGAAATGCACACAGATAATAAAGTTATTGCACTTCAAACTACTGCTACACATCCCCCTTGTAAAATCACCTTTATCCCTCTACCCATTACCCAATAATGTCACCACAACAACAACAATGGTCCCTATGCATACGGAACCATAACAAATTTCTACAACCAAACACACAATATAATTTAATTCATACCTTACTAGTTGCAAGTGTGTCTATCGACGAACTAGAACCTGGAGCTTGCATTGCACTATGAACCCGCACTTCAACACGCACTAGAACACGAACTACAACCCAGACCTTTCGAATAGGAGAATGTGACCAATTTACACAAGCTTCGTCGGTTGTTTCTCCATAGGAGAATGCGACCAATTTACAGTTTTGGTTAAATTATTTGGGGCTTTTCACCGTTCTCTGTAAAATGGCTACGCGGGCAGTCCGGGCTGCCTAGTTATGGTGCGAAATGACATGAATAACCTCCAATTACACGGCCTACTAACGACTGCCCAAACGGAGGACCAAAATGGTGAAAGTTTTCATAGTCAAGGACTTATTTGTGCACGAAAATATGTCACGGACCAAATTGGTAATTTCGCAATAGTCGGGGGACCATTTCGGTAATTTAACATGATAAAATAATATAAAAATCATAACTAACACTAATTTTAATTGTTTAATTAAATGAGTTCTTTACAGGTTAATTAAGCAGGTTAGCTCATTAAGACACAAAATTTTAGAAAATTTTTCTTTCGCTCCTTTCACAAGTTTCTCTCTAGGGTTACACTATTTTAGGGTTTCAGTCGTTTTTCTCTTTCTGGTAGTCATGGCGACTTTCGACATAGAGTGGTGGTTAAAGCTATCGGATGTTTTCTTGACACGTGGGTTAAAACTAATGAAAGGAAATTTGATGGTTCCATGTGAACATTCTACCGAGTTTGAGTGTTGACCGATGTGACAAATCCATTAAAAAGCATATGAAACTGAAGAGGGATAACGATTCCTAGTCTGTTGTGGATTTTCGGTTTGAAAGACTAACAACTTTCTATTTTTTTGTGTAAATTAATTGGGCATGGGAACAAGTTCTGCATAAAAGCTCTACAAGGTATTGATTCGACTGTTGAGAAATTGTATGGTGCATATTTGTGTGTAGGATCGAGAAGAATGGTTCCTACTATTGGCTAGTGATAGATTACATCGAAATCCAATATTGAATGATAAAACTGGAGGTCTCCTGGAGCGGAGGCTGTTAATGTGCACACGGAGGTCCATGAGGGGAGTACCAACTTTATACATACTGACAAGGGTAAGGAACCACAAGTTCTGCTCCCGTTGTCAATTGTTGTTCTTAGGAGCCATAAGGATCATGAGGTGGCTATTACTAAGATTGTTGTGACCGAATAAAAGAGAAGGTTGGAGATTGAGGTTGAAGAAAGTGGTAGGAGTATTTCTTATATGGACGGTGAGACCTTGGTGCTAAAAAACGGGGATGGGGCAAGCTTTGCTCAACAGGCCCACCTAGAATTAGGAGTCTCCTTGTTGCTAAAAAATGGGGATCAGACAGGCTTTGCTCAGCAGGCCTGCCTAGAATTATGAGTCTCCTTGCGTGGAATTGTCGAGGGCTTGGTAACCCAATGGAAATTCATGTACTAGTGGATATCATCCATGTGAGGAGGCCAAATGTGGTATTTTTTTATGGAAACGTTTATGATAAAGCAAAAAATGGAACCGATAAGAGTGCAACTGGGTTTTTAGAATATGTTTGTGGTTGATGCTTGCGGTCATTGAGGGGGGTTGATTTGTTATGGAATGACGAGATACTCAAGTAATCATATTGATTCAACCGTGCCCTTGATATTGGCAGCCCGAAATGGAGGTTTACTAGCTAATATGGCTACTTAGAGTAGTCCTGAAGGAGAGAATCATGGTAACTACTTTGAGGTTTAGCTGGTTTGAGTATAATGCCATGGGTGATTATGGGGGACTATAATGATCTGCTGCACCAAACTGAGAAGAGAGGGCACAACCCTCACCCTAATTAGCTAATTACTAGTTTTAGCGAAGCTATAGCGGATGGTGGTCTCTAGGATTTTGCGTTTATAGGCAATCAGTTTACTTGGGAGAGATCTTAGGGTACTTTGGATATGGTTGAGGAAAAACTCGACTGAATCCTCACTACAGACTCTTGGTTTATGTTATATGAAGGTGCAAAGGCTTGCTCATTGACTTGCCCGTATAGTGATCATTTATGGCTTGTCCTCACACTAGTGGTAATTATGAATGGCACCTGCTGTCGTCGATTCTCTTTCGATAATATGTAGATACGGGAAGATAAATGCATGGAGATTATTATTAACAATCGAAACTGAACCACGGGGATTAATGTGTTGGGCCGTATAGAAGCGTGTGGTATTGATTTATGGAGGTGGGGCAAAAGTTACAATAAAGAATTTCAGCGCAAGATTGACTTATGCAAAACTTGTCTGGATCACCTTCGTATGAGACGTGTTTATCTTTGCTTAATCAACAACATATCTATTGGAAACAAAGAGCTAAGGAACATTGATACAATGAAGGAGATCTTAACACAAAATATTTTCATAATGTTGTTAAGTCCAGAAGGCATTGAAATCAGATTAAGAAATTGAGGAGAGAGGACAGTGTCATGGTTGATTCTATGGAGGAAATGTGAGAGGTAGTGCTGGACTATTTTACAAATCTGTTTACAACTTCTCAATGTGAAATGGATGAGGTTTTGGATTGCATAACGTCTCGTTTGAAACCTGAGGAAAGTACCACATTGCTTAGACCGATTAGTGCAGAAGAAGTACACCATGCAGTTTTCCAAATGCATCTCGATAAATCTCCAAGTCCCAATGGGTTGGGGTTGGGGTTGGGGTTTTTTCAGCATTTTTGGGACATTGTTGGGAATGATGTGACGATGTTCTGTAGGAATTTTGTGGATTTAACCAAATTGCCAACAAAGGCCAATGACACTTTCATAGTTTTAATCCCGAAAAAAGCTAATCTAGACTCAATGAAAGACCTTCACCCGATTGCTTTTTGCAATGTACTATATAGAATTACGACCAAGGTATGTGCTAACCGATTGAAAACTATGTTGAATGGTCTTATTTCACAAGCTCAGAGTGTATTTGTTCCGGGATGATTAATATTTGATAATATCATGCTTGCGTATGAAACTCATCACTTCCTGAAACGTAAGACTCAAGGAAAAAAATGCGTTGGTTCTTTGAAAGTTGATATGAGCAAGACATTTGACCATGTTGAGTGGCAGTTTTTAAAAGGGGTGATGTTGAAAATGGGGTTCGATAGGAAGTGGGTTGATTTAATGATTGAAACTGTTAGCTCAGTTAAGTATCACGTTTTGCATGAGCAACAACAATTCGACCCAATTATTCTGGGAAGAGGCTTCCGGCAAGGTGATCCCCTTTCTCCATATCTTTTCCTATTTATTGCTGAGGGATTAAGGGCTTTAATTGATCGACAAATGATACAAGGTTCGTTGCATGGTGTATTTGTTGATAGAGGGGCCCCGCCAATTTCACATCTTTTATTTGCAGATGATTGTTTCCTTTTTTTTTCTGTGCAAATGCAACTAAAAGTGCAAAGATGAAATGGGTTCTGGATGTTTATTCGAAGGCCTCAGGTCAACAGATAAATTTTGACAAGTCTATGGTGTTCTTTAGCTCTAATGTGCAGCAGCAAGTTCGTGATAATGTGGTCACAATTCTAGGCTTGCGAAAAGGTGATACCTCAGAGAAATATTTGGGTTTTCTTTCATTAGTTGCCGGGGGAAAAAATGAAATACTTGGTTTTTTAAAAGGGAAAATTTTGAATAAGGTCCGAAGCTGGATTGCGAAATTTTTGTCACGCGCAGGGAGGTAGGTTCTCTTAAAAAATGTTATTCAGGCATTGCCCTCTTATGCCATGATGGTTTTCTTATTACCTATAGGTCTGTGCAAGGAGATGGAGATAATGATGAATGAATATTGGTGGACAGACACTATTGGCAATGGCAAACGGATTCGATGGAAAAATTGGGTAAGTTTATGTAAATGAAATTTGGGGGTGGTATGGGTTTTCGCAGACTTCATGAGATGAACTTAGCACTCTTGGGTAAACAAGCGTGGCGTTTATTGACAATGCCGAAATCACTTATGGCCCGTGTCTACAAGGCTCGTTATTATCTATCATCTTTGTTCTTTGAGGCTAGAATTGGTAGCAATCCCTCATATATATAGAGGGGGATGATGGAGGTGCAACATCTGTTGAAAAACGAGTGAAGAAGATGTATTGGCAATGGAAAAACAACAATAATTGGTAGTAATCCTTGGCTGTCGGATGAGTTAAACCCCAGGTCACGACTTTGCTGCATGAATCTATTGCACAAGCTCCAGTTTCGTCTCTTTTTAGTATGCATGGCGCCGAGTGGGATACTGAATTTGTGCATGAAATTTTCGAGCCTAGAGATGCCGAGTTGATCCTTAATCTCCCGATAAGCAGAAGAGGACCACCAAACTCGTGGATATGGGCTGCTGATGCTAAAGGGCGATATACCGTCAAATCTTGTTACAGAAAGTTGTTAGGGGAAGTCAATGATACTAGACCCTTGACGAAGCTATGGAATTTGCAGGTGCCTCCCAAAGTAAAGAGTTTTTGCTGGAAATTAGCTTATGAATTCCTTTCGCCCTGAATGCTATACATGTTGCTTGCTCACTATTGTGTTATTTGTGTCAACAACAATAGGAGATGACTTTTCACATCTTCGCTGACTGTCGTGAAACCAAAAGACTTTGGAACATTATAGGGCTGCCGGTTATCTCTCACGGTAATGGTAATATCTCCAACTATTTTTTTGCAAATATCAGTAATCTTACGGGAAATTGCTTAAGTAAGTTTATTTGTTTGTTGGGGTCTTTGGTGTAGCAGGAATGAGTTTGTGTGGAAGGGCACCACTTATGAGATGAACACCATGTTGCATATATGCTGCTTTATCTATGTGGACTAGTTGGAAGAATGTTAATGGTTTGAATGAGCCATACACAATGTCAAATACTGGTATGGAGCAATGGAGTCCATCGACACAAGGTAGGCTAAAACTCAACACGGATGTGGCAATGGATTTTAATAATTCTATTATGGGAATGGGTTGGATTATCCTTGATGATGAAGGTCATTTTATTGCACCAAAAGCCAAGAGTTATGTTGGATCTTTTAGGGTTAAAGACGCTAAAGCTGAGTATCCGGAAAGCTCTTAGCTGGTTTAAGGAGTTGGAGTTAGGGGATGTGGATGTTGAAACTGATTCCCAACTTGTATTTTATGCTTTATCGTCTAAGTCTTTTTTTTTTTTTTTGAAAACTATCGTCTAACTCTTTTAATTCTTCGTTTGGTCTTATTATTGATGATGTAAAAGAAACTACATCCCAGATTCATGATGTAATTTTTCTTTTTGCTAGTCGATTTGTGAATCGTGCTGCCCATGCTATTGCTCGGGAAGCTGTTTCTGAGTCAGATTGCGGGGAATGGTTGTACTCTCCTCCTTTGTTTCTTGTGAATATTCAGGCTTCTGATTTTATGCATTAAGTTTTTATCCTTAAAAAAAAATAAAAAACAAAAATTTTTTAAAAAATTTAGCGGGTCGACCCATTAATGACTTTGGACTAGTACTGTCAAAGCGGGCCGGTCCGCCCCATTAGGCCCACCCCACTGCGGGTCTAATCTCTGGCGGGTTTTTGCAGGTCAGCCCGAGGGTTTTTTTTTTTTTTTGTAATAATTCTTGTTAAATTCAAAGTTCAAAACAATAAGTAGAGTCTACAAATACTAACATTGCGAATTTGCAATCCAACATTATAATCTAACAAAAATTAATATTAATTCAAAGTTCAAAAAAGTAAGTAAAGCCTGCAAATAATATTAATTTTTTTGTGTTTAAAAATTTTAAAAATTACATTTTATAAAATATAATATAATATATATATATATATATATATATATATATATATATATATATATATATATATATATTACACAGCAAGGCAGTACGCTGCCTTGCTGGGTAACATTATATATATAACATATAAATAAGGCAGGGTACTGCCTTGCTCTGCAGCATATGTATATATTTTTTTATTTTTTTAATTAGGGGCTTGGCACGCAGCCCATGCGGGTTAGCCCACGCGGGCTGCGGGCCAAGTCCGTTAAGCCCGTAATTTTTTGGGTCGTTTTTCTTGTGGCCTTAACCCTTCCTATCGCAGGGCGGGTGCTGGTCAGTTCGCGGGTTTCAGTCCACTTTGATAGTTATATTTTGGACACGTTAAGACTAAATACTAACGTAATATCGTTATTTTTGTGTATGATTTTGTGTCGTGTTAATGTGTCACAATTTGTCGGGTATAATCAATATCATGTAATAGAAGTGTTGTTTGTGTACTTTTGGTACTTACTTAAATTACTGTACGTCTCTTTTTATATATCATTACTACAGTATAAGTTTCAACTCTTTTTAATATAAAATATTATAAAGTAGAAGGTTTTTTTTTTCTTCTTGATTTTTGAAAACTGATTTGTTACATTAAATTTAATCTGTGATAAGAACATTATTTATGCCTTAATTTAAAGCCAAAACAAGCAAAGGAAATTGTGATTACTAAATTAATTTTATAAGTAATTAGTAGCAATAATCGTAGTTTCTTGATTATTACAATAAAACTATTTGATTATGAAGAAAATATTGGGGAAAGAAAGTAGAGTTTGTGTTTGGACATGTGAAAATTAAAATACTGGCTTGGGAAAAGAATTGCCGAAAGTTTTCTGTGATGAGTCATGTTCCATCCACTTAACATCTCTTTTACGCCTACGTAGCCGAGTTAGTAAATTTTTTTTTTAGTGATGAGAGAAACTTTGTAGTCATTACTTGAGTGTGTGTAGTAGGCAAATTCTGCCAGCAAAATACTACAATAAAGTGTATCGGTCTAGGTTTTTCATATTTGACCGTTCAAATCAAGAAGACCAATTAACCGTTTTCATTAACAATTAAATTTAGAACATTATAATTACTAAGTTAAGTATCCAATCAACTTGATTGGGTTGTCCGGTAGTTTGCCAATCAACTTGATTGGGTTGTCCGGTAGTTTGCAGATGTTTAATATGATGATTGGGTACATAGTAATTTCCAAGGGCTTTAGATATTTGTGGAGCAGTGTACGATTGGCCTGTCTTGTTTGCATCGCCAAATTTAGAGTGACGATACATGTGAGGTTACAACAATACATGTTTGTTTTTGTCGCCAATTCTCAGTGGTATTAACACTACAATTAATTGATTACTTGCAATTTGTACCATTTCACATTTCACGCAACTCCCGACATCACTTTTAGGACAATTACCTTTTTCGTTTTTTTTTTTTAATTATTTGTTTCTAATCGTTTTAATTTGTCATTATTACCATTCTTCCTAAAAGGTCGAATCTCCAACCCCAACTCCCCAAGGGCTCTCCACGCTCGACCTGACAAAGCATCTGAGAGGATGTAAATCATGATAACTCAACTAGATTTTTGCTTACTACACACAAAAAGTCCCTCACTTTGAGAGGTTGCCTACGCGCTGCCGCTGGTGAGACTCGATTGCTAGTTGTCACTATTACGATTGCAATATGTCTCATAACTTTTTAAATGAGTTGTAGTTTCAGTTGTTAGAGCAACAAAATTATTAAATTATGATAAGATTTTTGTTAGTACATATATTTTAGGGTGTGTTTGGTTTGAACATAGGAATCAAAAATAAAATCAAATATTTGGTAATTGGAATAGGTTTTGGTGAAAGTATTTTGTATGTTTGGTAGTAGGGTGAAATAAGAAGAATGATTACTAATATTAATATTTGGTTATGCATGACCTTATAATCGGAATAAAAGTTTTTAAAATTTAAAAACAAATCAAGATAATTGATCGGAGTAACAATGAAATGAGTAGGAAATGCAGTGAGAAAGTCAATAAAGTGAGGTGGCAATGAAATGAGGATGGATAAGGCTGAATTAATGGAATAATACCTTATTTAAATTAATTAGGTAATTAGTTTTGTAATTATAGGGGCAATCAAATTTTATACCCACGTTTTAAAACGTTGTCAACCAAACAATAATGTGTATGACTTTCATTCCCATTTAGGGAGTGTTTAGTTCAAGTTATACAACATAACCCGGGGTATGTGATATTCCAAAGCTTGCATTCTCATCTTTGGCTTATGCTATCTTATGTTCAATTCCCCCCCTCCCCCCCCGCCCCCCCCCCAAAAAAAAATAACATTCCCTAAAGAATGCAATATACCGTACACATCGAATTTTGAAGGGAATGTGATTTCATCACAATTCTTATGTTATTTAAGATTACCATGGATATTTATAAAAAAAATTCATTTTAATTTTAATTATTATAAAATATATATTTTATACTAACTTATTATATGTATCATATTTAATTATTTTTGTAATTATATATTTTATTTTATTTTTTATTACGTCATATTAGATTATGAAATAATTTCTAATCACATCTTTACTTTTGATATTTCATTTGCAAAACAAATAATTTGCAATTCCTTCCCTAAACTTTTCCTCTTCAATCATTGTACATCATCCTTGGTTTTTTTTTTTCCTTATATGAACATGTTAAAATCAAGTTTATTATTTTGCAAATGAAATATGAATACTGAAGAAGGTTATAAAGAATAAAAATAAAAAGTTGGGGAGTATTAAAATACCTATATACTAAATAAAATCTTAAAATAATTTAAGAGTTCTATTACTCTAGTGACTAAAATTATAACTTATTTGAAAATTTAAGAGTTTCAACGACAAAATTTAAAAACTAAAATAATTAGCGGGGAATAATTGACGAACTAAAAACAATTTTTACCGTCACTTTGTTTGTTTGTTTGTTTTTTTTTTTTCGTTTCTTTGTTTTTGTCGTTGTTGTTTATGATGTTGTGTTTTGGGGTTTTGGTGATGATTGTCCACCATATACTGTAATAAGGACAATTCTAATTTAAAATATCTACATATATATATATATATATATATATATATATATATATATATATATATATATATATATATATATATATATATATATATATATATATATATATATATATATATATATATATATATATATATATATATATATATATATATATATATATATATATATATATATATATATATATATATATATATATATATATATATATATATATATATATATATATATATATATAATTGTTTCACCAGTATTATCCTTAAAAATTTATCTACGTACACGACGACCGTAGTAGAATTCAGGGAGTATTATGAAACTTGAAGATGTAATTAGAGGAATATCGGTATGAAGTTGGCAAAATTTTTTGTATGAGACTATCCCACGAGTCTCAATTCTTGAGACATGTCAGGTCATGAGAATTTGAATCTTATGGTATATGAGTTTAGTAATATTATTTACTAAAAACTGTTGATTGCAATTTTGTTATATAGAGTATGAGTGTTACATTAAAGTTATAAATGATTATATATAATGTTGATTGCAATTTTGTTATATAGAGTATGAGTATTACATTTAAGTTATAAATGATTATATATAAGGTTTAAAGTATTGATTATATATGTAATTCTGCTATGTAATGACACTTTATTTCCTGCATATTATCTATTATAGTTTTTATATAAAGTACTACATTTATGCTATAAGGTATTTTATATATTTTATATAAGGCTTAAATTGCCAAGGACCTTGTGGTCCAGTGGCATCAAACCTTTCTCTTTATACGGGAGGTGGTGGGTTTGAGCTTCAGTGGAAGGAGGTGGTGGGTTCGAGCTTGGGTAGAAAAAATGGCGGTCAACTTATCTAATCAAATAGATGGTTAAGATAATTCAGATTAATATTATTAATAGAGATTACCTTACTTTTATGATTATCCGTTAACTTTTAACTTACCATTAATTTCTATAAGAAAGGTCTTAGGTTCGAACCTCAAATCAATCAAATTTGACATATTTAAGTTTCTCATATGTATTTACTCTTATTAAATTAAATAAATTAGTAGCTACAACAAAAAATGATACATATGTATTTCTTTAATGTAGAATTATGTGTCTACAATACCTTTATTTGAAAAAAATTATTCATTATCAAAAAATTAAATTAAATAAGAGAAATAATTTCATTAGTTATATTGTCTTTATTTTCTCTCATGCAAAGATTCTTTACATTCAAATTTATCAATTGATATTCATTACATTGTCCATTATCTTATTTTTACAATATCTTGTAATTAAATATCAAAGTTATAGTACAAAATAATGTTATATATTTATTTACCAAGTATTTTATTAATACTATGAATTTTTTTAAAAAAATAATTTGAAGCTAATTATATTAACTACTTGGTGATTGGTTGACAAAGAGAGTACTCAAATAACCCAACAAATTGAAGCGGAATCACTCTATTTTACTCTTATTGAATTAAATAAATTAGTAGTTACACCAAATATGATACATATGTATTTGTTTAATACCATGAAAAAAATAAAAAAAAATAAAAATAAAAAGAATAGTTTGAAACCAATCATATTAACTACTTGGGGGATTTGTTGACAATGAAAGTACTCAAATAACCCATTACCCAGCAAATTGAAGCGAGAAACTACCTTTTAATATATTTGGAATACATCATATTTAAAATTTTCAAATTTTTACTAATTTATTTAATCTTTTCCCTTAAACTAGGGATTTCTTTATCCACAATAACTCATTCAACAATAATGGTTGAACCAAATGAACCTCGAGCAAAACAAGGAAAGTCCATAGCTCCTATATCATAATCTCATTGCATGACGTTGTCATCTATGCTACCAACAATAACCGAATTGCAAATAACACACTACCAACAAAAAGGAAGAGAACAAATAATAAAGATGAAGACAATGACAATGTTACTCAAAAGAGAATTAAGAACACTTAGAAAAATTCAAATTAAAAGTAGTATTTATTTAGACTATCATTTTTAGACCAAATATTTAGACTATCGATTTTACAAGCTTGCAAACATTTATTTTATTAAAAATTATAATGAATTTTCTATATTATCTTGGATTCATATACTTTGAGTTAGATATTTAAATAAAAAAATTCAACATTCAATTACCCATGTATAAACTTCTCCTATTTGCATTGATATACTTTCAAATATTTATTTAAATATAAACATTGGGCATTAACCCATTCGCGCAATGCGCGTATAAAACTAGTCAATTATATAAAGGCAAAAACTAATGCACTCAATTCTATTATATTATTACTTTATTTTCTGCAAAATATCTATTATAGTTTTACTATAAAATACTATATGGATAATGGATCAATGGAGTTCCTATGTTAAAAATAGGGTTAAATCACATCCATTGATTAAATCCAAATCAACTGTCCAAAATGAAGGAAAGTTTTAAAAATACATAGTGCCAATTTGGTAATTTTTGTATGTAAGTGCATATTTTTTGGTCATTGGGTGCATTAGTTTTTGCCTTCGAGTGCATATTGATGTGTCTTCCGGTGTACACTTTTAACAGGTAGTTCTACAGGTTCAACAAACCCATTGCTAAGTGCATATTTTTGTCTTTGGGTGCATTATTTTTGCCTTTGAGTGTACATTGTTGTGACTTGTAGTCCACATGTCTTCCAGTGCACACTGTTAACAAGCTAGTTTAACAGGCTTAACAGACTCGTTGCTAAGTCCCGTGAAAGTGGGATGGAAATGAGTTCAAACGGCTTCATAATCCTATGAAGACTAATAAACATTTTGAGTCTTCTAGAGCACATTATTGTGCATTCCAGGAGACAATTTTGTGCCTTCAATGATTTGAACATAATGCAAAGACAATAGATCAGAGATGGTTTACTAGAGAAGATGATGTCATGTAGATTAGAAACGCTATTTTTTTTGTTTTGTTTTGTTTTTTTTTTTTTGTTTTGTTTTAGAGTCACTGGTCTAGACAGATCAAATGCTCATATTTCTCCTCACGTTTGCATCTGAGGCCTTCTTCGCACCAGAGCCTAATCCATACTACATGTATGCTGTAAAGTATTTACATATAAGGCAGTCAGGCAAATATATGCAATTATGCTATGTTATTACTTTATTTCATTCAAATTGTCAATTAGAACTTTGCTCCCTGAATTATCACCTTCCACCTTGAATTATTCATGTACCGAAATTATCCCATTAATTATTTCAAAAGTGGCAATTTTTTCCACTCTTTATTAAAGAGGAGTTTGTTACAAATAAGGGTAAAATAGGTATTTCAAGTCACTTTTTCTTCTCTAAGAAATTATTACTTATATGTAGAAATCAGAAAAAATACAAAAAAGAACAAACACTATTTGCAAGCATTATAACTATAATTTTAAGCTAATGATATTAACAAAATGAAGACTTAAACACAAATTTAGCACACCATTTCCAAATATTATAATTATTATTTGTGTTTATGTCTTCATTTTGTTAATAACATTAGTTTAAAATTATAACTATAATATTTTAAAATGGTGGCGTTTCTTTTTTGCATTTATTCTGATTTCATAAATAAGCAATATTTTGTTGGAGAAGGGAAGTGAATTCAACTACCTATTTGCCATTATTTTTAACAGTCCAAACTCTCATTTAATCATTGAGGAGGGAAAATCGCCACTTTCGAAATAATTGAGTGGATAATGTGAATACATGGATAATTCAGGAGAAAAAAGTGTTATAAGCATATAATTGAGGGGATAAAAGTGCCATTTTCCCATTATATTTGCAATATAATTCTGATATATAATAATAATAATTATTTTTTTTTTTTGCAAATTGTCAGTTACAGTTTTCTATAAAGTACACTGTCTTTTTATTTGTTGATGATGTAAAGTATAATATATAAGATTTAAAATATTGATTATATAACAAGCATGGTTGGCGTGATTGGCTGTGCACTCTCGTCCTTGAGAAAGCTTGCTCAGGATACTTTACGTCTCTTTTATGTGTCTGGTTGCCCTATTTAAGACAATGGAACAGATGGAGTATTATACTAAAAAATTTGCTTGAAATGAAAGTAATGGAGGATCATAGCTGAAAATTTGCGAATGCGCTGGATAACTCCAACCATTTTGATGAGTGATCAGTAATACGTAGAAGTAACTTTGTGGCACCCTAAATTGGTCTGTTAGAAATGATATTTTCAATGGAAAAGCCTTCAATTTTCTGCCGTGAAATCGTGAATTAATGCAATATATATCTAATGAATACACATTGTAATTTTGATGAATATTTGTGAAGATACGCACCATAGCACCAAGCAAATAAGATTGATACATGGAAATGGATGTATATGCTATTGTTTTGCAGTTGGCAGGGATAGCGACGTGGAGGAAACAACACTGAATTCCAGCCTAGCATGCAGATACCAAATACCTCCAAGTGCACGAGACCACACACAAAATTCATGCCATGCATTTACCTTTTGATATGTTAATTGGATTCTTGTTATTAGTTTGTAATTAAAATCAAGGAAATCGTAGGGGTGTCAAATTGGACCGAAGCCACCCGCGAGGATTCAGGTGAGAACACCTTCCTTTGCAAAAAGTGTGGACACATCTACACCCTCTATTTTGAGAAATCAAAGGCTATGATCTTACCATTACCAAACCTTCAAGTTTGCAATAATTAGAAAGTGAACCTCACTCTTAAAAGTTTTCAATAATTATAAAATTGACACAATAATTTTTTTACTAAACTCCTTAACCATTAATGAATAATGATGAGCGGTTTAGATCAGTCTTTACTTTTTACCGGAAGATCATGTTCTCATTTGATCTTACCCCTTTATATATATATATATATATATATATGTATGTATATGTATATAGTAGATTTCAGGTATGGTCGCGCCTTCCAGTGCGGTCGGTGCAATTTACACCACTCAATGTTAAGAAACGCATCATTCAATGTTAAGAAATGCACCACACAAATATGCACTATTAGGTACACATCACCAAAAAACACACCACTAGGTATTAAAAAATACACCACACAGTATTCAGAAATGCACAATTAGAAACAGGGGAGCTATGAGGTGTTTTTATGCATTTTCATTGTGGTGCATTTCTTAACATTGAGTGGTGTAAACCGCACCGACCACACGGGAAGGCGCGACCACATTTGAATAGAAATATATATATATATATATATATATATGATTCTTAAGTTAGCTCGCGGGGCCTACAAGCGCGCATAAGACGGATTAGGATTGAAAAATTCTAGCCCACGAACTGACAGGCAAAAGTCCACAAAAATTTCAATTGGCAATAGAGCAGGCCTAATGGAACAAGTCAGCCTACAGTGACACTCTTGGGAAAGGGGATAAGACATGCATGCCTCCCAACAATGCCATATTAGACTATATAATATAATATGGCATTTCATCTTAATATTTTGAGATAGCCAATATATGCATGGTGCCAATGTGTTAAGGGGACCATATATAAACATGCCTGCATGCCTTTCTAACCTTATTCTCTGTATACTTTTTGTCCACAGCTGTGCAGCTCACATGGAAGCAATTCAAGCCAAGTGCAACAACAAAAAGGCATTACAAACCTCCAAACCCAATACACTCATGTTATCTTGTGTTATCATATCAACATTATTAATATTCTTGTTACATGTAAGCATCGCAATTAAAGTCGGTGCAAGTGTGCATTATATTGCATCAGTGCACTCTCTTTAATTTCCCTCTCTGCTATAAATATATATACCTCTCATCCTCACCCCCTCGTCATATCTTTCTTCTCCAAACATGAAAATCTTCTCAATCTTCTTTATTGCTATTCTCCTCATACAGGTATAATATATATTTAGCCCTAGGAAAAAGTCTTGATAAGCTTTTTGCAACTTTCGGATCGGAGATATATATAGATCCAAGATCATATTAGAATCATATCTTTAAGTGAGAACCTGCGAATTACTGCATGAGTACACACAATCTATTGCACATGAATGATGCAATCTACGTCTGAATGACAGTGGAGAACTTGGGAGTAGTTAGTGTGGATTCATGTAGTAGATTATATGCACTTATGTAGTTCTCAATTTCTCATCACTGTGTAATATTTTAATTTTAATTTAGACTAAATTCACTATGTTATAGGGGTTTGGAGAGGCCTTGCTCATGGATGACTTCAATAATTCTGTAACCAAAGTGAGTTCATTCTCTTATATTTGTTAGTTGTTCTTGAGCCTGCCTTCCTCTCATACAATGCCCTCTGTTACATTTATCTTTAATAACTAGCTTTTTGTTTTTTGTTTTTTTGTTTTTTGTTTTTTATTTTTTTCTTCTAGTACAAGTTCTAATTTTCTGATTATGTTTTGCAATAAGATGAATGAAGACAGTAGGGTGGGAGCCCTTTTCAAGAAAAGTCATCATCCAAAAATAAGTAAGTTTATTCTTGAGCCCCTTCACTATTGTCCATGTAGAATAAGATTTTCAATTTCATGCTTAAGCTTGGTGTTTGAAGGAGGATAATGTTTTCATGGAGTATTTGTATCTGTATGAGAAGTGTAAGTAATAGGGCAGTTCCACTTTTGGTCATTAAATCTAGAAAATCTAAAATACTTTTACTTTTATTAAACTTCACACTTCTCGATAAATGTTTAAGACATTTTGAATTGAATTCAACTGATTTGAAAAAAGTTTCTGAAATAAAAAATAGTCAAATTGATAGTTGATTAAAAAAAAAATAGATATATTACTACAATTGATGGACCAAAACTCAAAAAAAGTAATACAACCAATTATTAAAAATTATCATGCATGCTTACTATTTGTAGATGTTTCCCGAAATTATCATATATAATAATTTCAATTATTTTTACGCTTTTGTTGATTACAATACCCTTCTTGCTAAATTTCAATTAATGTCATATTAAAAAAAAAAAAAAAAAAAACTCAGAGCATCAGATGCTTTTTACCTATAAACTGTATTCTTATAGAGTGGGAAGAGGACCAATTCAATCTGATTCATTTATTTATTATTTGAATAGATAGCGCGCGGTTAAGGGCTATTGAAAGATAAGAAGAAAAGAGACAGGATTATTTTTATAAATATCATAAGCTTGAAAGTTTATAATAATTATAAAATTAACTCCATGCATGTTTTTGTTTACTAAAATTTCAACTATTGATGAATCTTGATGGGCGACTCAGTCCAGAAATAATTTTAATATGTATATTGTACAGATTGTGGGCATGCATGCGCAAGAAGATGTAGGAAATCATCAAGAAAGAATGTGTGCAGTAGAGCATGCAAGACGTGCTGCAGGAGATGCAATTGTGTCCCGCCGGGAACTTACGGCAACAAGCATCTTTGCCCTTGCTATGCCCGCCTTAAGACTCATGGAAACAAGCTTAAGTGTCCATAATTCGTTTTGACGATAGATAGTTCAACTGGTCACAAAGGTGAAATTTGTCATAAGAAACATGGATGAGTAACTTAGCCTCTGTTGACTATTTGAGTCACTTTATTTAATATATCTTTCGGAAGGCATATGGGTGAGCGATTCCACCTTTTTTGTCAAAAGCATATTATCAATATGACAAGACGGATAGCATGATATTAGTATGACAATGTAATAATAAAAGAATAAATAGACTTTTATTTTACCTTATAGCTGTGTAAAATTTAAAATATTTTTTTTGAAAGAAAATTTAAAATAATTTTAAAACATTGCATATTGATTGCAATCTTGGTAATAAAGGTAAAGATGGTTTATGTGTTAGTGACTTTAGGTATGTGTGACATTTTTTGCATTGCTTGTATGTCTTGTCTACTTGTACCCGCATCTTACGTAGGTGTCAGATTATAAATATTTATCTGAAAAGAATTAACAAAGAGAGCAACAAAATAATAAATTTGAAAAATAACAATGACGACCCTTCTATGTGTAGCCAAACAATAAAATACATGTTTAACACATTACATAATATTGATATAATGATATCCCAGACAATCTAAATCTAGGCCAAGAAAATTCTATCTAGACATCTTGCTAGTGCACAATTACTTGTCACGACAAAAGAAAAAGGTGAAGAGTCACTGAAGAGTGAAGACAACAAAATAAAGAAGTGTACCGATACTTAGTATAGTTGGTTCTCTGTGTGATTTAAAGATTATGATTGGAGGTGATAGTGTGGGGGTTCGAATACCACTGGACTAAAAATAAGTGTTAGGGAAATTAATGTATAGTTTTTAATTGGCAATTTATTTGTTAATTAAGTGGTCAAATTAATTATGCCTCTGTTGATTTGCATGGGATGAGTGGTTAATATTTATTCAAACAAAATATGTTAGAGATGAGAAAATCAAGGCAAGATGTAATTGAGTGAGTTACCTTGATTTGAGGAGATGGTTAATATTTATTCAAACAAAATATGTCAGAGATGAGAAAATCAAGGCAAGATGTAATTGAGTGAGTTACCTTGATTTGAGGAGATGGTTAATATTTATTCAAATGAGTTACCTTGATTTGAGGAGATGGTTAATATTTATTCAAACGAGTTACCTTGATTTGAGGAGATGGTTAATATTTATTCAAACTTTATTCAAACAAAATATGTCAGAGATGAGAAAATCAAGGCAAGATGTAATTGAGTGAGTTACCTTGATTTGAGGAGATGGTTAATATTTATTCAAATGAGTTACCTTGATTTGAGGAGATGGTTAATATTTATTCAAACGAGTTACCTTGATTTGAGGAGATGGTTAATATTTATTCAAACAAAATATGTCAGAGATGAGAAAATCAAGGCAAGATGTAATTGAGTGAGTTAGATGTAATTGAGTGAGTTACCTTGATTTGATGAGATATGTAATTGAGTGAGTTACCTTGATTTGAGGAGATCAAATACAGGGAAGGAGCTCAGGAGTTCAAGTATAAATAGAGCTGAGGCTTCAAAGTTTGATGAGCTGATTTCGTACAATAGATTAATATTAAGCACTACTGTATTAGTCTTAACCTACTGTTTTAATATGTAAAGTCTGTTACACTAATACAGACTCAAGATCATTGTAATATGGTTTATTAGACTAGTTTTGTGCTGTTGTCCTGTTTACTACATCAAGTGGAAGACTTGTTGATTGGCCTGGGAAAGCTGAAGAAGTTGACACACTACCAACTCAGGAGATGATGTTTGTAGGTGTAATAGATTAGGCCATCATGGAGGATGGATATCTGGTGAACCTTGTAACATCTTTGATCATCTAGTGGAGTTGAGTTTCACCTTTAAGTGGCCCCGCAAACGTAGGAGAAGGTGCTCCAAACTGCGTGAACATATCCTGGTTCATTTATATTTCCTGCACTATTTTTATTTTTATTGTTTCTAATACAGTGATAAATACAGTTGATTAATTTGTTTTAAAAACAAAGTAAGAACCAAGTAGGATATCACCTGCATTCAAGATTCACAATCTATCAATAAGGATGCTAGAAGCTAAAATATGCATAACCGGTGGGCTGATTGCGTGATTCGCGATTTACCTCCGTAGAAACTCTACGGGTAGCGTCGTGTGGGCTTACTAGAATTAGTCCGATGAAGTTGAAATTATCTAAGTTTAAAAAAAAATAAAGTACTAAAGCTCTTGTATGAATGGTATATTACATACATATTTTGGGAAATTGAAGGGTGTGTCCCTTTAAACTAAGATGATTGTTGTACTACATATTTATGTTTACATTATAAGAAAGAATATTTGTAATAAAAATTTGTATATGTACAATGATAAGTACGTGCCATAAGATGCTTAATTATAAGGGTCAATTTGGGGTTGTTCTATGCTTAATTAGAATCCTTTGTGTTTGATTTATTAAGAAAATGCTATAAAGTGTTGCCAATGTGTTTGAAGGCCCTATGTTATGTATACTTGAGTGCTTTGAAGGATTCTTGATCAAAGAAGTGGCATATATGGGCTTAAATTGGAGCAATTTTGGAAGAGTGAAGACGAGGAAACAATATAATAGCGCACCCGCCATGAACATGACGGAGGTCGTGGCACAAGTCCAAACCCGACCATGACCCGGGCACCTGGGCACATTTAGTGATGATCCTGGCGACAATTGTAAGGCGGGCGTGGTAGGGGGGCACAAGAAATTTTGGAGCTCGGGAAATCCACTTTAAAAGGAAGATATTTAGTTGTAGATAGGACTTTTTGATCATGTTTTAGATTTCCCATCATCTTAGATATTTTTGTCATCTCAAACACTCTCAAACTCTAGAAAGAGAAAGATCTAGATTGGAAACACTTTGTGATCAAGGAGCTACTTCTCTTCAATTGTTTATTGTTAGATCCTACATACGTTAGATTGAAGTTTGGTAATCTCATTACTTCTTTCAATTTCATCTCCATCTCAATGCTTTACTTCAATTCATTGTGCTTGCAATAGACATGAGTGGCCAAATATCTAGGGATTTGATTGTGATATCATTTCAATGTGCTAGTGTGATTATGAATTGATGAATTGGGATTGTGATTGTGAATATTGTTTGATTTCATGTTGGAAGTGGAAGTATTGATATGTATCTTTTGCGTTAGGGTCCAACTCTCTAGATAGTTTATGATCTACTGTATCATTCTAGATAAGAGATTGCTAGTTTGATAAAGCTTCATTTCCACTTGTAATTCTCGCCTTATATCCGATAGGACGTAGTACGGAATGAGGTGTAGACAAGGTGTTCGATGAATTGACTCATACGTATATTGTTGACACTTGGGTGCTTCATTGCTCTATGATAGGCCATAAAGACCTAGCCTAGACACTAGAAGCATATTGCAATGGAAGACCAATCCTTATCCCATCTTTTCCTCATTTGATTTACTTTTGTATTTGCTTTGCGTTATTGCACTTTTTACTTTGAAATCTTTGCTCAATGATAAATGCACTCCTTGAATCTTTTCCATGAAAAGCTTGAATCCATTCTTTAACTTGCATTGTCATTTCAACGCTTCCAAATTTATCATCCGTAGAGAATGACATCTCGGGGAATCTTCATTCCCTAACTTTCTTTCCATCCCACGTACACCACTACACCATGCATATCATCCCATTGAAAACCAAGAGTAAGGCTAAAATCTAGCCCAATAGTGTGTGTATTTTGCCTTGCAATCGGCATTGTATCACAACATCAAATTATGATACTATGGATGGTCCACCTTGCAACGTGAACGAAACTAAAATATTGTTTTTAAACATGAGTTTTTTTATAAAAAAAAATTTGTACAAATAAGCTTAATATATAATAAATATATCATTTTTTTTCAAAGACTTTGTGGTCTAGTGGCACCCTGTTGTACCCCACATAGGAGGGGGTGGGGGTGCAATATTGGCTCTTTGTGCTTCATTCGGTTGGAGTCAATGAAAATAGCTACGAACAGATACTACATTGTAATAGAGTCAATAGTAGATATTTCAAATGACACCCATGTTGATATTTTTATTTTAATGTTTTAAATTAACATATGACTATATTAAGCAACTACGCTAGGTTCATTTTCAATAAACTAGATGTTCAGTTTTTAAAATTGTAGGTTCACTTTTACAATATTACAAATTCATTATCAAAATATTGTAAACTTATTTTTACAATTGTAATGCAATAACTACATTATTATGGTGAATCTCGAATAGATTTATTAATGAAAAATTGCAGGTTCATTTTCACAATATTAATGATTCATTTTTACTATACTAAATGTTCATATTCGCAACAATAATATAACTAAAATATAATACAAATGAACCTAAATTAGATTCATTAAGAAAATTGAATACTATATATAAGTTCATTTTCATACTACAAAATATTCATTATATCAATATTGCAAGTCCATCATTAAAAAATTAAAATTCAAAATATATTAGTATGGGTATCATTCACAAGATATCAATATATAAGATACATTTAATAATATATTTTGTAATACAAAAAGTAAAGGCTAAAATATGAAATGGTAGTAGGCACATTCATCATTGATGTCATTTTAATAATGAACCTATAGTTTTGTTATAATGAATCATGAGTGTTTAAAAAATATATATATTTTAATATATATATATATATATATATATATATATATATATATATATATTGTGATATCTATTTATCCTAACGTATTTTTGTTATTTATTACTTCATATATATGTATTCTTTAACAACAACAACAACAACAACAACAACAACAACAACAAGAACAACAACAACAATAATAATAATAATAATAATAATAACAATAATAAATTTTCCATAGTAACGTGGAAAGTATAAAACTTATAAATTATATATTTACCCCTTATTGGTGTTATGTTAAAAAATGAGCAAATATCAATTTTAGTTTCACGAATATTAGCAAAATGACAATGTTAAAAACGAGCAAATATCAATTTCCACAACAATTGTTTTACTACCAAAGTTAATCACTCTGGTCACCGGAGATGTTATGACTCGCCGGATTCTTTAAAAAATAAGATTATTTTTGTCCTTTTATTGTTATGATTAAAGTATATATTTACTAAATTGCCATCAAACTTAATAGCCTAATCTGTCAATGCATTTCGTACCCTAATCCTTAATCCTTCTTCCCTCTCTAATCAACTAGCGAACATTGCGATCCCATATCTTTCTTATTAGCTTGAAGCAGATTCCAGCCAAAATGCATGGTTCTTGGTTCTTTCTTTGCAATGCGGCAAAAAACCTACTCCATGATGACCAGGATATATATTAGCACTTTGTATACCATCAATCCATTGAAAACATATATTGACAATCAATTTATGTTTCTCAAAAATATAAAGAGCAGAACTTCATCATCAAAAAGAACATCCCTAGCCACCTCATCATCCTTGTACATATCCACCAAAATTTATAAATAAAATACTTGCCTCCCCAAGACAATCTTGTGCACCCAGCAGGAAACCCCAGATAGAAGAGCAACGACAAGGAGAATGAAGTGATCGATGAACAAGGAGAAAAATAAGGAGAAGAAGGATGAGGTTACGGTGAGCTCCAATCTTAGGGTTCTTATATATTGTATTTTTTGTTAAAAGGATTAGGAAGAGAAAGGATAAAAATACCCTTATTATTTTAAGAATATGACGTGTCTTAACTTCTCCGGTGATCGGAGCGATGAATTTTTGTAGCAAAATAATAGTTCTGAGATAGGTTTTGGTAGGGCAATAAACATGTGAACTAAAATTATTATTTTGTCATTTTGCTCATACTGGCGAGACTAAAATCGATATTTGCTCGTTAAAAAATACTTTCTTATAAATATATTGTATTTATCCCTTCGACTATACTTGCAATTGCTTTACTTCTTTGAATAAAAAGATAATGCCTCACCATTGAAGATAAGATTTCAACTCAGTGAAAAGATTGTGACAAAAATTTGTGACACCGTCTCACGAATCCTGATCCGTGAGACGGATCGAGTTGTAGACAATTGGGTGTGTAAGTATCACAAATTCAGTTATAAGTATTACAATATTTGTTAAATTTTCTACAATAAGTATTACAATTTCTTTCATAAGTAACTAACATTTCACATGTAAGTGTTACAATAGTTACATTAGAATTACAATTGGTAAGTATCAGAATTTCAGTTATAAATATTATAATGTTTATCATTAATAACAATCATTTTACCTTAGCTTAATGGTATCACAATTTCATATATAAATATTACACTATCTATTATAAGCAACAGTTTATTTATTTCGAATTGATATTAAATTTTTGGTAATAATTACATATTATGATTTCTATCATAAGTGAAAAACAGCCAAGGACCTTGTGGTCCAGTGGCATCAAACCCTTCCCTTTATACGGGAGGTGGTGGTAGAGTCAGTAGTATTAAAAAAAAACTACTCTAAATCCAACCCGTCTCACGGCTTAAGATCTGTAAGACGGTCTTACACAAGTGTGACTCTTATATATTTGTAGTTAATAAATTATGTACATATTATAATTAACGTATTATGTAGATGCAGTTAACATATTATGTACATTCGGTTAATAAATTATATACATATTACAATTAACACATTATGTACCTCCAATTTATTTATAGGTAAGTAATTTTTCAACTGAAAGTACATAATATATTAACTGCAGGTAAACCGTTTGAATATCATTTTGAATCAGAGTCCACAATGCAATGCCAATCATTATTGCGTGGATCGTGGTTCACACAGCTTTGTGGACCACAGCCCAAAAACACATAAATTACATTATTCTAACACATAAAATACGTTATTCTAACTCATAAAATACATTACCTTACCCCCAAAAATTTCATTATTCAAACAAATAAAATACATTATTCTAACTCATAAAATATATTATCTTAACATAAAAATTTATTTATTGTACACATATAAAGATCATTATTCTAATTTATTCTAACTCATAAAATACATTATCTTATCTCAGAATATTCATTATTCTAACATGCACACAAAATAAAGATTTTTTTTAAAAACATCAAAATAATTTCGTTTTGAACCATGATCCACGTAATAATTTACCATATAGAATGCACGGTCGACCATAAGCCCATCTATTTTCTGTCTGGCCTTTTGGGCAAGGTGGGCCTTCTGTTTTTTTGTTCTTTTTTTTTTTAATACTTAAAATGTTATTACTATGGCCCAACCCTAATAGATTGGAAAATAGATGTATACTTTTTATTTGTACTTCCAATTTTTATTCCATTCTTAAATTTTTGATGTAGTGAATACTTTTTAGAGGCCGGATCCATGTGACATAAATAGTTTCCTTATTTATCACATCAAGAAACAAAAATTGGAAAGTATACACAAATTATGTACACAATTTTTAAATTTATTTTTCCGCTCATAAGCTTATTACACATTTAGACTTACAAGTCTTACAATCCTTGCATATAAACTTTTTGTCTGGCCTCCAGGAAAAGGTGGGTCGCATTTTCTTATTACAGAAATGTTGTTATTATATATATGTACGTGGTTGGATTACAGATGCTTAATTGAAATTATTCCCTTCAATTGTTTAAATATTAAATTTAGTATTAATATATATAATCTATATATTTCAAACTATACTAAAATTAAAATGCTAATAAACACAAAAATTTAAATGTACAAATAATAAAAAATAAAAAAAAAAATAAAAGAAGAAAGAGTTAGTTTAATCAATGAATGACACATAAAATAGGTAAAATGGAATTGATAATTTTGTTGGATCTCAGCGTTGCACTATGCTAGGTGACTGCTGTAAGTTAAGCCGCTTAACCACTAAATTCTTTAGCTATTTGATTGTCATATCCTACTTAAAAACAATTGGTGCATTAACTATTTAACCACATCCCTCCATGGTAAGCCACAACGTCACGTCTCGAATCGAGCAGGGGCTAAACTCGGCCAACCCAACGACGCCCAACAAATTTATTTTGTTTTAAAGTGAATTGGAATTTCATGAATGTTAAAAAAAAAAAAAAAAGTAGTAGTGAATTGTAATTGCCAATGATATGAAAAAATTGAGAGCATGCATTTAAAAAATACATATACCCTTAGTGTGTAGTCTCATCATTGTCTATGTTCATTTAGAAGAATTCAAATCCAACCTTTCTTTCTAGTTCTTCCAATTTCAAAATCATGAAACACAAGTTTGGAACTAGAACCCACCCTAGTCACATCTATTTGGAGGCGTAGAGTAACAGAATATTATGGGATAACTATTCCTCTCCTAATAAATGTACGATTGTGATGGAGTTGCCACAGTACACCAAGGGGGAATGAATATTGCTCTTCTTTCTCACAATATTAGAGGGAGTTTGGTTGTTGAATTTAAAAGGTAAGAAATTATTTTCACATTTGGTGTACTCTTTGATTCAAAAAAAGTTTATGTCAATGTGAATTTAATTTTATGATATCAATTTAATGAAGGGTAACACTTGTGTGAGACCGTCTCATGGGTCTCAATCCGTGAGACGGGTCGGATCTTTGATTAATGAGGTCAAAGATCCAACCCATTAATCAAGATTTGACCTCATTAATCAAATATCCGACCCATCTCACGTATTGAGACCCTTAAGATGGTCTCACACAAGTTTTTTCCTTTAATGAAAGTATATATCGCATAGGGGGTGTTTCAAAATACTTTTTAAAAAAATCACGTAGGGGTAAAAAAAAAATCTCGAATAATTGTGAATCTACTAAATTTATTCAATTACATATTTATCATTTTTGGTGCCATGTTCAAAGCCTCTTATAAATATAAGAAATTTGTCCCACCCACAATTACGAAGGATAACAACACTTTATCGACGGAATTTGTCTCTTTCAACCCCTTTTTATATATGTACAATGTACTATTTTGCATTTTGAATATTCTTGTTACATGCTGGATTTTTTGGCATATATGGTTTTACAAGTTGTTTTATAATTTTTTTTTTTATATAGCAATGATATATTAGAGATTTAAAAAAAAAATTCTAAGAAAGTTTTAACGAACCCAACATCTTAATTAATTTTCTAAATAGATTAATTTTTATGTTTCTAGGGTAACAACAAACATGTTAATACTTAAAATGTGGGTCCATTTTTTTATTACTTAAATGATGATGTTGTTATTATGTGTTTAGTTCAGTTAACAAGGCTAGACTGGCCTGGGTTCGTGGGTTTCTATCCCTCCTAATTGTATTGCTGAGTTATTGAGTTACTAATGATAATTGATCTCGTTTATTTAAAAAAAAACAAAAAAAAAAAAACAAGGCTAGACTAAAATTATTTACAATTCAAAATTTTAAAATATTAAGTTTAATATTAATATATATGATTATATATAGAAACTACATTAGTACTATTAAACACAAACAAAAAATTCAAATTTAAAATAATAAGAAAATAGAAGAAAGAGTTGGTTTAAATAATGAATTGTAAATACAATAAGTAAAATGAATTGTAAATAGAATAAGTAAAATGGAATAGATCAGAGAGTTTATTTTGTTTTAAAGTGAACTGGAATTGCATAAATATAATCTAAAAAAATAGTAATGAATTGCAATGAAAGAATTGAGAGCATTTCAAAAATACATATAAGCCTACTTACCTATAAAGTGTTTGTAGAGTGCGGCAAATTATTACAGCTGTGATGGCCACAATTCAAAATCACTGTCTCAATTTTATGAGTTAAAATAATGTATTTTATGTATTAGAATAGTAAAATTTTTAGAGTAAGATAATGTACTTTATGAGTTAGAATAATATACATGATGCTTTAAAATAATGTACATTATTATGAGTTATAAAAATACATGTTGCAGCGGGTAAATTTGAAAACGACATCGTTTTTAGACCGTGGTCACATATAACTATTGGTAGAATGACATCCCTGTCCAAGTTCATTACAAAGAATCAAAACCAAAACAAAACATTTATTCTAGTTCTTCCCATTCCAAAATCATTAAACACAAGTTTGGAGCTGGAACCCACCAGGGTCACATCGGCAAATTATTGCATGGACCATGGTCCACACAGCCGTGTGGACCAAAAATAAAAAGTACATTATTTTTGTACTGAAGGTACATTATTTTTGTACTGAAATAATGTACCTACAGTACAAAAATAATGTACCTTCAATACAAAAATAATGTACTTTTTATTTTTTGTCCACACAGCTGTGTGTCCATGGTCTATGCAATAAGCCAATAATGATTGGGTCACGTCTAATTTGGCCGGAAACGCGTAGAGTAAAAGATGAGGATATTTTGGGCATACCTATTCCTCTCTTATAAAATGTACTGTTGTGAGGGATCTTATTATCACTTGCCATCAGTTGCCACAGTACAAATAATAGTCAAGTAGTTTTCTATCATCTACCTAAGTACCTAGCTAGCTACTAGTGATCATAGAAATAAGCTTTTTTTTTTGAGAACTAGAAATAAGCTAAGATACAATATAATGAGTACCCTCAAAGCGTTTGATGGTGCAGTTGTTTTGAGTGTGTTATGCTTTGGTATATTTTGTTTGGTATGGGTTTGCAAGAAACGCAGCAAAACCTTTGCTCCCACAAATTGGCCCGTCCTAGGAATGTTCCCAGGGATCGCCCAAAATGCTCACCGTTTCCACGAATATGCAACGGAGCTTCTCAGACACAATGGCGGCACAATCGAGATCAAAGGCCCATGGTTTTCCAACACTAATTTCATGCTTCTCACTTGTGACCCGGCCAATATCAACCACATCCTCTCCAAAAACTTCAACAACTACCCAAAGGGTCCCCAATTCAACAAAATATTTCAGATTCTGGGAGATGGGATTATCAACACTGACTCCCACTTATGGGAGCTTCACAGGAAGACCACCATGCCCCTCATGAACCACGCCAACTTCCGCGCTTCCCTTGAGAGGAACGTCTTGCACAAGATGGAAAGTGGGCTGTTCCCCGCTCTCGACCATTACGTTCAAGCGGGAACCTGCTTTGATTTGCAAGAGCTTTTTCAAAGGATGGGTTTTGACATAAGTTGCCAACAGTTTCTAGATAAGGATCCCGGTAGCCTCTCCGTTGAGTCACTGGGAGGGGTAGACCATCCGGTCCGTAATGCAATCAGGGATGGAGTGAACGCTATTCTCTACAGACATCTACTCCCGGAAAGGTTTGTTGGAATTTTTAGCATAATTAAAATTATATTTAAGTGTATACAAAAAAAAATTATATTTAAGTGGTTGATGTTCCAGTTCGTTGAATTTATTAGTTTGAGTACTCAAACTTTAATTAAGCCGTGACCAATTTTATACTGAGAGAGTAAGGTTACAATGCACCTAACAACCTCCGGAGGTAGTGAATCGATTTTAAGAAAGACTTACAGGACGTTTGGTTGGGATGAGAGAATTAGGGAGGAAAAGAATTGTAATTCGGTGAAATTGCAATTCAATAAATAAAGTAGGAATTGAAATTACAATGTTTGGTAGGTAGAAATAGGAGTACAGGGAATTGAAAGGTAAGAAGCGACAAAATTATTAAAATGCCCTTATATTTTAGTAGATGTTGTAGTAATAGTAGTAGTAATAATAATAATAATAATAATTTCAAAATAATAATAATAATAATAATAATAATTCTTTCAAAATAATAATCTAATAATAATTCTTTCAAATTAAAAAATAAAAAAAAAAAGATAAAGGATATAGGAGGAGGGGCAAAATTGTCTTTACACCAATAAATTGCCCTTCTCTCCATCGAATTGCAATTCATCATTTGTCCCTCCAACCAAACACTGTAGTTTGAGAATTCACTGAATTGCAATTCAATCTCCCCAAACTACATCCAACCAAACAGGCTTCGTTCCTTCTTTCTGTTTGTGTTTGTATTTTGAGTTTATCAAACCCTCTTTTCCTTTTATTTGTTTTGTGTAAATAAATTCGATCTTTTTGGTTTCGTACCAATTTTTCAGCGGGGATATTTTTCTTAAAATTTAAATCCCGTTGTTTATTTATATATTTTATATATAAATTTGTTTATGGACTTATTTTTCACTTACAAGGTGTTGGAAGCTACAGAAATGGTTTACTGGGGTTGATAGAGAGAAGAATCTTAGTCAAGCTTGGGAGGCTATTGATCAGTTCATTTACCCAATCCTTTCGGAGAGGAAAGATGAGCTCAACAAAAACCAAAAACTACATGAAGAAGATTCCGAGGCGGGCAGTTTCAGCATGCTGACGTCACACATGGAAGCACACAGGGAAAAGTCCACGCAATTTCTCAGAGACACCTTTCTGACTTTGATTGTTGCTGGGGGAGACACCACGGCTTCAGCTCTCACTTGGTTCTTTTTCCTCCTCGCCAAAAACCCATTGGTTCAATCAAAAATCCTTGGAGAGATCCTTGAACTAAAGCCAAATAATCTAGTAAAACAAGACAGGGTTTTTAAGGTAGAAGAATGTCAGGAGTTGGTGTATCTCCATGCTGCCTTTTGTGAATCTCTGAGGCTATTCCCTTCCGTGCCTTTTAACCACAAGATCCCGGTGGAGAAGGATGTGCTCCCCAGTGGCCACGTTGTCACCCCAAACACCAAAATAATAATCCCATTTTATGCAATGGGGAGGATTGAAGCCATATGGGGTGAAGACTGCTTGGAGTTCAAGCCTGAGAGGTGGATTTCGCCTAATGGAGGAATCAAGCACCAGCCATCTTACAAGTTTCCAGCTTTCAATGCTGGACCTAGGACTTGTATAGGCAAGGAGATGGCCTTTATCGTTGTGAAAATGGTTGCAGCTAACATAATATGCCATTATCAGTGGCACCTAGTTGAACCTCATCGTCCAATTGTGATTACGGATTCGATTCTTCTTGAGAAGAAACATGGTTTGAAGATTAAGGTCACCAAACGCAAGTGACACTATTAATTTTCTATCAAATATCAATTATATTTAGTTTATCATATTATGTGAGTCTTGTGTTAAAATGCTTGTATTTTGGAATATGTTCGAATAACAAATATATGCCAGGCAGCATAAGTATTCGTTAGAAGCCTGGCCTTATGTGAATCTTGTTGTTGACGAAAGTCTGCGCATATTTATTATGTAATGAAAGTGTGTTAAAAGGCACGGAAGGGAATAGCCTCAGATATCTCTTCAATCATTAGCGTCCATGAAAGCTTCAATTTGATCTGGAGTAATGATAAAACATCACACGCCGATACGATACTCTTCAAAAATTAGTTGAGTCTTAGCAATTCATGTTTGAGTCCTTAATGTTCTTCAGTGTGATTCCATATATAGCTTCCTTAAGGTAAATGAAGAATCGAACAGTCATTTAATGGGATGCTACATAGTTGAATTTTCCAAATTGGGTTACTAAATCTTAGTGTTCTTTATTGCTTTCTTGTTATTGTGTGTTTTCTTATTTCGGTGAACTACCTAACAAATAGCCGTTGAACTAGTTCAGATTGTAATATTAGAGTTGACTTATTCTCTAGCTCCAAGTTGGAATTCTAGCAAGATCTTCGTCCAAAGCAATGCTCACTTCCTCCGGGGGTGGCAGAACTCCTGCAAGCCTAATGGGAGCGTCAACGAGAGCCTTGCCATCCTGTCCGCAGTCAAGTTTTGATCCCTGGTAATATGGTTTATCCGCCAATCAATACTGATAGGCATTTAAAATTTACAAAACTCAAACTAGTATTCAGTACTAATAATATATCATTTTATGCAAGCTCTTAGAAACTAGAGCAAACCAGAGTTACTCAAAATAACTACTACCTCTGTTCCATTTTATGTGTTTGATTCGGTTAACGAGGCTTGACTGAAGTTATTTTTAATCTAATTTTTCATAATATTAAGTTTAGTATTAATATACAAAATTTATATATTTAGAAACTACACTAAAGTACTATTAAACACAAAAAATCAAATTTAAAAATAAGTAAAAATGACTAAAGAAAATAAACAAAGAAGAAAGAGTTTGTTTGACCAATGAATAGTAAGTAGGACAGGTAAAATGAGACAGAGAGAGTACTATTTAAGGGAATGCTATACTCATCTTGCTCCTTCAGATTGAACTTTATGAATTTTACCCTTGCAATGATAGCACTGGTATGCTTGGTGTCCATGCTTATTGCACACGAAATAGCTTCCTTTGAGTTTCTTAACTTTTTCACTCCTTTTGATATTTCTGACACTTTAATTTCCAGCATCATTCATACCATACTTTTCTGACAGTATTTCCCAAACTTTTAACTTACCCATTAATTTCTATAAAAAAAAAAAAAGTCTTAAGTCTGAACCTCATCCTAATCATAGTTAATATAATTGTTATATATATACTACGAATATGTTAGAGTATATTATTGAAAAGTAAGTACCACATTCAATTACTCTTATTAAATAAATTAGTAGCTACAACAAAATAATAATAATAATAATAATAATAATACATATGCATTTAAAAATTAATTATAAAAAAATTTAAAAAGAGATAATTTCATTAGTTATATTGTCTCTATTTTCTATAATAAAATTTATTCATTATCAAAAAAATTAAAAAAAAAAAGATATAATTTCATTAGTTATATTGTCTCTATTTTCTATAATAAAATTTATTCATTATCAAAAAAATAAAAAAAAAGATATAATTTCATTAGTTATATTGTATTTATTTTCTACAATGCAAAGATTACCTTCAAATTTATTAATTAATTATGGCAAAAAGTTGTGTGAGACCATCTCACCATGAGACGGGTCGGGTCGGATCAAGATGCAAATGTAACACTTATATGCACAAATGTCATACTTATATGCTCAAATGTGATATATTAATCATGAATAAAATTTTTGTTACTTATAAGGGTAAATGTAATACTTTTAAGGGAAAATAAAAAACATTTCGATTTAACAGTATTACATTTTTCCTCAAAAGTATTATATTTGCGCTTATAAGTAAGGGGCACTTGTCAACATTACTTATTATAAAAAATGTATTACTTTTTCTCTTATAAGTAACAAAAATTGTATTCTTGATTAGTGTTATATTTGAGCATATAAGTATGACATTTGCACATATAAGTATGACATTTGCATTGTGCTTTGACCCGACCCAACCCATCTCACAAATAATGATCCGTGAGACGGTCTCACACAAGTGTGACCCATTAATTATACTCACTACATTATTTATTGTCTTCTTTTCACACTATGTTGTAATTAAATACTCTGTATCAAAGTTATAATACAAAATAATGTTATATATATATATATATATATATATATATATATATATATATATATATATACACACACACCAAGTATTCTATTGATAACATAGGAAAAAAAATTCTTAAAATAATTTGAAGTCAATCATATTAACTACTTGGGAATGATTCTTTTAAAACATTTAAAAAACTCAATAAACTGAAGCGAAAAATTGCCCCATAATATTTTTTGGACTACATCATAGTTGTTCACTTTAAACGTAAATCGTATTTCTTTATTATATTATTTAAACTGTATAAATTATTATTACCAAAAGTAGTATTTATTTTTACTATCATTTTTATACTAACTATTTAGATTAGCGTTTTTATAAAATTGCAAACATTTATTTTAGTGAAATTATAATCAACTTCTCATATATTATCTTGCATTCATATACTTTGAATTACCGATTTAAATAATAAAAAAATTTAACATTCAATTACATATGCATGAACATCTCCTAATATAATCTTGTATTGATATATTTGAAGTACTTATTTAAAAATAAATAAATATTGGACATTATCATATTTGCGCAACGCGTGTGAAAAACTAATATATATTGATAAGATTTATTAATGCGGGCTAAATCGGGTTAGTTTGTGTAGCCCGTGAGTAATACGGGCTTGGCCTAATCTGGGCCAAATAAGTGACCAACCCAACCCACCTAAAAAAGCAAGATAAATAGGCCCAACTCAAAAAATTGCAATTGGTATGCCGTGGACCCAGGTCCACCTTGCAAGGTGGAAAGGTGGACCTGGGTCCAATACGACGTCGTTTCACAATTTTATTTAAAAATAAAAAATAAAAAATTAACGGCATTAACGGCTCATCATCGCAACAGAACACAAAACTCTACATTCACAGACCTTATACTCCATATTCACAATTTGAAAACTCCACATTCACACATTACAGGGCTATATGTTTAGTAACTATAATACCACTGTTATGCACATTCAAAACTTTATATTCACAGGTCCTAATACAACATGTTCACAACTTGGGAACTCCACATTCACACATTATAGGGTTACAAGTTGCTAGAACTCTGTTAACTCTACTACAGATTCACACATTCATAACTCTACATTCACAAATTCTATACTCCATATTCACAATTTGAACTCTACATTCACAAATTCTATACTCCATATTCACAATTTGAAACCTACATTCACAAATTCTATACTCCATATTCACAATTTGAAACCTCCATTCACAAATTCTATACTCCATATTCACAATTTGAAACCTCCACACACAAATTCTATACTCCATATTCACAATTTGAAACCTCCACATACAAATTCTATACTCCATATTCACAATTTGAAACCTCCACATATTTCAGGGCTGCTAGAACTCTGTTAACTCTACTACAGATTCACACATTCATAACTCTACATTCACAAATTCTATACTCCATATTCACAATTTGAAACCTCCACATTCACACATTTCAAGACTATATGTTTAGTAATTTTTTTTTAAAAAAATAGTAAAACGGTGTTGTATTGGACCCAGGTCCACCTTGCAAGGTGGACCTGGGTCCACGGCATAATTTGCCAAAAAAATTAACCTATTTTGACAGTTCTAATTAGCATATTGCAAGCTTGATAATAAAGTTAGCGATGATTTATATATTTTGTGTGTTGGTGACTTGGGGTGTGACATTGTTTCTCATTGCTTGAATTTTCCCTGCACACATCCTGTCAGATTTTCATAAATATTTGCCAGATAAAAGAAACCAAAAAAAAAAAAAAAAAAAAAAAACATGTTTAACACTGCAGGATATCCCACAGAATAAATCTAAATCCAGGGTAAGAAAATTTTATCAAGACATGCTATCTAGCTTGTACACAATTACTTGTCACGACAAGAGAAAAAGGTGAAGACAATAAAAGTGTTAAAGCTCTTGTATGAATGATATACATACATACATACTATACAGATTTTTGGAGAAACACATCTGTAATCAAGAATTATATATGTTCAGTTGAAAAGTGAAAACCACAAGTACTTCTAAAACCTAGCCCAACAGCGTGTACATTTTGCCTCACAATCCCCCTTGCAATCAACATTGTAACCCAACACCTTGGGGTTGCGAAGGAGGAGGTTTCTTAGGGTTTTACCTTCAATCCCCCATTGTTTCGACAAAACTTGCACATTGTTCTTCAGTTCATCCTCAAGGCCACATCCAAGTACCTCGGGAAACTTCTTAAGAACTTTGCAGAGATCATCATCAGTGAGGTTCAAACTCCTTAGGTAATCTAATATTTCGTTCACGGTTTCAAGTTGTGGCACCTCCTTCTTCCGTTCCTCGTACCAATACGGAGTGTGAATATAGCCAAATGCTTTTCCTAGTATTTTGTCTTCTTCCTCCACACTAAACTTGAACGAAGACAGAGCTTGCCTGCAAGAGTCCCACATTTTCTTTTCCTCGTCATTTAACACCAGATTATCAATCTGAGCAGTTGAATGTAGCTTCCATTTCTTGGATGTAGATATACAGAACCGAGTATCGGAGATGTGATTCACAGGAACAATGCATGAGGGTTTTACACACCCGGGTGTGCTTGCAGCTGTTGTGCCAGCCAAATCATGCTGCTAGATACAGCAAACCAGAAATCAAAACTCTTAGCAAATCAAGCTTAAAATGCTCATTCTATCCTATATTTTAATCTAGGAAGTTGTCAAGACAGCAAACAATAAAAAATCAATGCGAGTGTAGGCAGTACACTTGCCTTCACATTCATATTTCAATGTACTGAATACTGTGCATTTGTGAAATGAAGTGCATTTTCAACATTGTACAACTCTTGTTTCAAAATCTTAAATTGAATCACATATGTCAATCTGGTTTCTTTCTTTTCACAGCCACTCCTTTTAGTTTGGTTTACCTCCAAACTCAACATTGTTAGTCATGCCTCGCATTCCAATTATTCTCTTTTGCCTTTTTTGTTTATTTAACAAATGGCATTGTGAAGTGTTACAGACAATTTCATCCTACCACTCTTGAAAATTGTGACTTCTAATCCATTACAATTCAACTAATCACTTACATTGAGGGGAACTGCCAATTCTTTAGGGATAACTTACAAATTCTAAGGCACAGAATTGTTATTTATAGGCTTATTGGTGGAAAGAACCCAAACCTTTGTACTGTGACAGTTATATCCAAAATTCCAAACCTTTAAAACTGAGTTAATGACCGATTTGGTCCCTTGACTATAGCGAAATTACCGATTTGATCATCAACTATACTCCTTGTTGGTCCCGGTTATAAAGGTGTGAGTCTAGAAGGGGGGATTCAATAGACTCACAAGGAATTTTGAAAACTTTTTACAAGAACAAACCTCTGTGAAGATTGAACTTGATCAAAGATAAATGCAGCGGATAAATAAGGTCAGTGTTGCAAAAGTCGCGCCCAAGCGGCGCCCGGCCGTGTCGAGGAAGGCCTAAATCGGCCTCCTCCGCGGCCGGGCGCCTAGGCGGCCGACTAGGCGCCGCCTAGCCCGCCTAGACCGCCGGCCGACTAGGCGCCGCCTAGGCAGGCCTAGGCCAACGGCCGGCTTTTTTTTTTTTTTTTTTTTTTTTAAATCTTAAACATTTAAACTATTAATGTTATAATGTATTAACTAATACTCTAATAGTCTAATAAGTAATAACTAATAAGTAATAACTTAATAAAATAATAAGTAATATCTAAATTAAACTAATACGTAATGCACTAATAATTAATGAATAATAACTAATAACTTAATAAGTATAAACTATTTAACTATTAAAGTGTAAAGACTTAAAATATTAAACACTTTCAATTATTAACACTTAAAATATTTTTTTAAATTTTTTTTTAAATTAAAAAATTAAAAAAAAAAAAAAAAAAAAAAACTAGTCGCCCCAAGGCGCCTAGCGATTTTTGCAACCTTGAATAAGGTTATGACGGATTTTAAGATCACTTTGCATGAGTCTTTATTTTATGAAAAATTAGGTTTGAGTATGGTATGCAATGCAGTACGTAAAATAAAAGAGAGAAGTTTTTATAATGGTTCGGCTGTTAGCGAAGCCTACTCCACAGTCTTCAGTCTTCGTGTCTTCAATCTTCAGATCTTCAAGTCTTCGGCTTGAGGTCTTTGCCTCGAAGTCTTGCTTGGAATGATAGAAAATTACTCTTGAACTGTAAGAACTTCGCCTAACAACTTCTGGACAAGGATTCGTCCTTCTAATAAACAAAAAGACAAAGTAAAGGATTTGGGGGTCTCCTCGGGTCTTTGGTATCATCAAAATCAATGGTTTGGGGTTCCTAACAATTTCTCCCTTTTTGATGATGCCAACACCTATACTCGAACCATTTGGCTATTTGTATCCAAGAAAGGACTTTTATTATCATAGCCGAATAGTGGAGTTTAACAATTCATAAACGAGGAGTAAGAATACTAGATAATACACACACGCATGAACCCCACAAACTTGTCTTTTATTTCATCAAAATATGCAAACATTACAAAATATAGCAATTGAAAATAATGGAGGACTGAAAATCATATTTTATCCTCGTCTTTGCTGGTCTTCTTCTTGTTCAGTCTTTCCAATTTTTCAGCTTCCAATAGATCAAGCATGTCATTGATCTCTTTTCTAGCTTTAAGCACATCCAGACCTTCAATCTTGTACGAATATTTCTTGTTGATATTAAGCATGAGATAGTTTTGACTTGCTCCGCCAAGATTGTTTCCTAAGATGATTCGCCACTTCCACCATTTGATCAGTTCCGGTGCAGTCATTCCATCCAGGAAGCTTTGTCCAGTTGCAGTCATGATCTGTATAATTCCTTTCATCTTGAAATCATCTTCGGCATTGATCTGTATGTTGTTTGCATTTTCGAGCTCTTGCATGAATTTTTCAAAAAATCTTTGTCCTTCTTGTTGCTTCTGGAAGATCTCTTCATCTTTCTTCCTTTTCTCAAAGATTCGTTCATTTTGATTCTTTATGTATTCGACTCTGTCCTTTGGCGATTTGTCTTTCCAGAAGAGTGGAATGTTGTACTCTTTGTACCATTTTCCACTCCCTTCCTCATATGGGACATAGTTGAGCAATCGTCCATCACGTGCTCGTGTGGTCTGCCCCTTCGGCTTTTTGGCACTAGGACCTTAGGAGGACTTTCCTTCTGTTCGTTTTGGGGCAGCTTTAAGAGCTAAGAATTCCTCTTTGGTTTGTTCACCACTCCCTGGTCCATGTAGTCTGTGTGTTCTTCGGCTTGAGCATCAACATTTTCAATCAACTCCTCTTGAGCTAGTTGCTGAGCCAATGCAGCATCAGCATTAACTTGAAGAGTTACTTCTTCATATGATATCACAATTTCTTGGGATGTTTCGGGAACACAGACTGGAACTTCCTCGTTATTGGAGGGAATTTCCTCAATATGAAGAGTAGATGAAAGGAATCTTAGATGTTGAAAATCAAACCTTGCAAGTAATAGTTCTGCCACTAGAGGGTGACCTCTTCCAATGATCATGCTTCGAATAAAGTCAGGCACTTCTTTGTAAGGAGCACGTCCTTATCCAGCATCTTCCCCCTCAGAATCTTCTTCAATCCAGGTAGAGCCTCTCAATGCTCCGTAGGGTTGAGTTCGGCCCTTCCATTCTTCGGCCTTATACTTCCACAGTCTTCAGTGATCATATCAATCCAGGTGGAGCCTCTCAATAACCAAAATTGAAGAAGATTCTGGGGGAGAAGATGCTGGACAAGGACGTGCTCCTTACAAAGAAGTGCCTGACTTTATTCGAAGCATGATCATTGGAAGAGTACATCCTCAAGTGGCAGAACTATTACTTGCAACGTTTGATTTTCAACATCTGAGATTTCTTTCACAACCTCTACTCTTCGTATTGAGGAAGCTCCAGTCTGTGTTCCCGAAACATCCCAAGAAATTGTGATATCATATGAAGAAGTAACTCGTCAAGTTAATGTTGATGCTGCATTGGCTCAACAACTAGGTCACGAGGAGTAAATTGAAAATGTTGATGCTCAAGCCGAAGAACACACAGATATGCCTTCACACGAAGAGATTCTCCGTCGGGAACTCACCAGGGTCTATAATTGGCAGGAATGGCGCATGTCTAGCTTGCGAGTTATTGGCGAGACAATCAGCGAAACGGCCGAGGAAGAAGAATGGGCATTAAATTGTATGGGGACGAGATCTGTCTTCAAGGCCACCCGACCAGAAGAGATTGATAGAGTCTTTGCTGAAAAACTGAAAGGACGAACCGTCCGATTTAGAAAGACTGTGGATCTAAACATTGGCTATCGAACCCCTCGAGAACGCCAAATGGTTTAAGATATGCAAATTGCCAAGATTCACAATATCTCAAGGGCTCAATCTGAGATAAGAGATCAGTGTCCAGGAGTTGGACCGAGTCATCAGCCCGAAGACACAACAGTTGTTGCCGAGGACGAATTTCTCTTAGAACTTGGTTACAAGTGTAGAGATGATTCAACCCCTCGAGGAAAGAAGGATGACGAGGACAATAATGATGATCCTTCAGGAAATCCCATCCCTCCCCCTACAGATGCAACAAGAAATAATAACTCCGGTAACTCTCCGGACTCTTCAAGCTCACACAACTCGGATGACAAACATGATGGCAAAGAAACAAGTGAAAATCAGCCTCATGCTGAAAAGGAAGATAGTCTGAAGACTGGAAATACTGAGATTGTGGATCAGGATGAAACTCAAGGAGATGAGAATCAAAACACAAATGCCATTGACGCCGAATCATTGGAAAATACTATCGTGCTAAGTCAGAGTTTAGCCCAAAACGAAGACATGGAAGCGTCTCACGGTGCGAATCAAGACGACTTAACGCTTCTGATTGATGAAAATATGATTACATCCTCCTTGAATCTAGTTGATGTTGAAGTGAAGATGCACGCTGACTACACTCAAGATGAAAACATGGAAGCGTTTTGCAGTGCTAGTCACAAGGATTCTCCCTTACGGAGAGAGGTGAGCGAAGACAACCCAGTTGACATTACTGTTCATCATGATCTCGCCTTGGTACAAGGTGAAAATCTGGAAGCACCTCCAAGTGAGAGTCATGCTGATTCGGCCGAAGCCCCAAGCCGATCAACTGAGGTAATTGTTGATACTGTCTCTGCCTTTTCTTCTTTGATGACTGCTATACTGGGCATAGTAAAGACTCAGGACACTCTCAATGAGTCCATTGCTAAGATCAAAAAAGATATAAAGAAGCAGAAGAAGAAGGCATCTAAGTCCCCTGATAATGCCAGGATCACTGCTCTTGAGCAAAAGATTGACAGAGCTTTCTCCAAGAACTTGATTTCACCTGGATCCTTACAAAAGTCATTGGCCGAAATCAAGAAAGTTCAACATGATTTGGTCACGAAACATGCGTTCATCAAGGAACGACTCGATCTCTCCTGCATGAAGCTAGAATATGTCACTGGCAATCAGAATCAAATGGGTACTTATCTATCTGAATACGAATGGACTCTTAAGAAGCATCAAGTGTGCGTCAATCGTCTGAGTGACAAGATCGATTGTTTAATCGAGGTGAATGATGCCAACAAGGGGGAAAAGAGCACATGTAAAGCGATTATGATCCAAAGCATTGACAAAACTGATGGTCATGGACCAGGGAGTGGTGAACAAACCAAAGAGGAATTCTTAGCTCTTAAAGTTGCCCCAAAACGAACAGATGGAAAGTCCTCCTAAGGTCCTAGTGCCAAAAAGCCGAAGGGGCAGACCACACGAGCACGTGATGGACGATTGCTCAACTATGTCCCATATGAGGAAGGGAGTGGAAAATGGTACAAAGAGTACAACATTCCACTCTTCTGGAAAGACAAATCGCCAAAGGACAGAGTCGAATACATAAAGAATCAAAATGAACGAATCTTTGAGAAAAGGAAGAAAGATAAAGAGATCTTCCAGAAGCAACAAGAAGGACAAAGATTTTTTGAAAAATTCATACAAGAGCTCGAAAATGCAAACAACATACAGATCAATGACGAAGATGATTTCAAGATGAAAGGAATTATACAGATCATGACTGCAACTGGACAAAGCTTCCTGGATGGAATGACTGCACCGGAACTGATCAAATGGTGGAAGTGGCGAATCATCTTAGGAAACAATCTTGGCGGAGCAAGTCAAAACTATCTCATGCTTAATATCAACAAGAAATATTCGTACAAGATTGAAGGTCTGGATGTGCTTAAAGCTAGAAAAGAGATCAATGACATGCTTGATCTATTGGAAGCTGAAAAATTGGAAAGACTGAACAAGAAGAAGACCAGCAAAGACGAGGATAAAATATGATTTTCAGTCCTCCATTATTTTCAATTGCTATATTTTGTAATGTTTGCATATTTTGATGAAATAAAAGACAAGTTTGTGGGGTTCATGCGTGTGTGTATTATCTAGTATTCTTACTCCTCGTTTATGAATTGTTAAACTCCACTATTCGGCTATGATAATAAAAGTCCTTTCTTGGATACAAATAGCCAAATGGTTCGAGTATAGGTGTTGGCATCATCAAAAAGGGAGAAATTGTTAGGAACCCCAAACCATTGATTTTGATGATACCAAAGACCCGAGGAGACCCCCAAATCCTTTACTTTGTCTTTTTGTTTATTAGAAGGACGAATCCTTGTCCAGAAGTTGTTAGGCGAAGTTCTTACAGTTCAAGAGTAATTTTCTATCATTCCAAGCAAGACTTCGAGGCAAAGACCTCAAGCCGAAGACTTGAAGATCTGAAGATTGAAGACACGAAGACTGAAGACTGAAGACTATGAAAGTATAAAGCCAAAGAATGGAAGGGCCGAACTCTTGAAGACCGAACAATAAAAAATGATTGATTCGAGGAGATGATAGGAGAATGATAAAGTCTACAAGCTAAAGAAGGAATTGTACGGATTGAAACAAGCACCGAGGGCTTGGTATGACACGTTATCCTGTTTCTTTATCAATTGTGATTTCACAAAGGGACAAGTGGATAAAACGTTATTCAGAATCAAGGATGGAGACTACATTTTATTAGTCCAAATCTATGTGGACGATATTATTTTTGGCAGTACCGATCCTAATCTTTGTGAGAAATTCTCTAAACTCATGTGTTCAAAGGTTTTAAGGAAAATACCTTGACTGGCAGCTCTATGTCTCACACCATTTTGAGGAGAGTACACCATCCTATATATATGGTTTAGAGGACATATGGTATGGTCACAGGTTTCCATATACCACTACCTCAAAATCCTAGCTTCCAACTTTCCTAATATGCAGAATACCATATTTGATGAATATACCTTATAACACTCTCCCTCAAGTTGGAGCGAAGATATTAATCATGCCAAACTTGTTACAATGGTGGAAGTACGCCTCTGGGAATATCCATTGTTCCCACTGTGAGGATGGCCGGAAGTGTGCCCTTGGGAATTGCCACCATTCCCATTGTGAGGATGACGACTAACAAGGGCACTACTAGGTGGGATGGGAACTCCGGGTATATTGGATTGCTCGAATCAAATCAAGCGAGGGAAGACATCAGCTAGGGTAGGGATTTTAGAGTTACTAAGAATTGCACCTAGCTGTGTCAAACTCAGAAGGAAGACCTGCCAAAAAACTCATAACAGCCAATTGTTCTCGTTGCTTTTGTTGCTCTTTAACGTCAGCAGTGAATGACATGAGTTTATTAAGGGCCTTATATGTTCTCTTAAATTTCATAAAGTAAGCAGTGAGAGACAAATTGTGCTTCTCGACACGATAAAAAGACTTGCAAACATCATACATACAAGTGATATTCCCCTTCCCAGAGTACAAGTATTCCAAATAATCCATCAAATCTTTAACAAAAGAACAATGACTAATGAACCCAAGAATACTCTCATCTATAGAATTACGGATTTGTAAGAACAAACGTGCATCATCCCGCACCCAATTAGCATCTTCTTTTGTCTCAGTGAGGTGGTCTTTCTATCCAAACTAATGAGATAAAGCTTAATGACCTGAGACCACTCTAAGTAATTAGAATCATTAAGCTTACTGTCCGTTATTTTGGAATTCACAGGAACAATATCAGTTACAACAATCGACTTATTCTCAGCCATACCCACCAAAAATTGAGCCGAAACAGATCAGAAAACAGTCAAAAGAAGTAACTGGAGGGCGTACGAGACAACCTGATTGAAGAACCACAATAACCGAAGCAACGCTGGTCAAACCAAGACCAGATCCGAGATCCCTGGAGCAAGGCGAGCTCGGAGACGTCGGCTGGGAAATTTTCCGGTGGCCGGATGAGGCGCACGCGCCGGCGCGTGGCGGAGGAGGTGCAGCGGTGCGATGGCACGTGAGGCGTACGCGCGGGGCAGAATGGCGGCGAACTTGGCAGTCTGGGTCGCCGACGGCCGGCGAACGTTCCTAGGTGGGCGGTGACGACAGTGGAACGAAAAAAAATTTTTTATGGTAAAGGCTCTGATACCATGTTCAAAGGTTTTAAGGAAAATTCCTTGACTGGCAGTTCTATGTCTCACACCCTTTTGAGGAGAGTACACCATCCTATATATATGGTTTAGAGGACATATGGTATGGTCACAGGTTTCCATATACCACTACCTCAAAACCCTAGCTTCCAACTTTCCTAATATGCAGGATACCATATTTGATGAATATACCTTATAACATCATGCAAGGAAAGTTTGAAATGAGCATGATGAGAGAATTGAATTATTTTCTTGGTCTACAAGTTAAGCAAGAGCGTGATGGCATAGGCTAATAGCGGAGGACGAAATTGGGTAAGATTTTCAAAATTGAGACTTAATTTTGGTAAGGATGATAGTCGAGGACCAAATCAGTAATTTCGCTATAGTCAAGGGACCAAATCGGTCATTAACTCTTTAAAACTTAATGAAAAATAAGTCAAACCTTTGTGTTTTCTGACAACTATATCCAATTTTGCATAACAATTATATTAAAACCTTGAAATTAGACCAATTAATATCCAACATTTGTACTATAACAATTATAATTTTCAATCCAAGAAAATATCCAATCTAACCCGGATTTCTTGAGTTTCCACACAAATTCTTCAAAAAATTACAAGATAAAATCATTTTTTTAAAGTATAATGTATCAAAATATATACTTAATAAAACTAAAAGTTCAAATTAAACTGTTAAAAAAATTTACATTTATAAAAGCATGTTCAAATATTATAAGCAACCAATTAATACTTAAATTAAGAGAATTGAATTATTTTTTGGGTTATATACTACAATTCGGTATAATTGTCACAAAACACAAAGGTTTTGGATTTTTTTCACCGAGTTTTAAAGGTCGAGATATAATTGTCACAAAGCACAAAGGTTTGGATTTTTTCAGCCAATAACCCTTATTCAAATACTAATTCAATTAAAAAAATAAATTTTAATTTCAATTTTTTTCACTTGTCAACAACAAAAACAAATTATAATTATTAAAAAAGAAAAAAACTTGGAGTAGATCCAATAGTCCAATACCTTAAGAACTAATAATACACGGTATAGTTGGAAAATGAGTTAAGTTGAAATTCAAATTAAAAAATGAAAGGAAATATAACAGAACTAAGAAGTAAAAGGAAATCAGACTCACAGAAAAAGGGCAAAAGCTTGCTGTAGGATTAAATGTCAACAAAGGAGAAGCCAGTAATTTTCCAAGCATCCCTGACTGTATAAAGATACGTATTAGTTGCATTTAATAGAAGCTACTATTATGATTGGGTCTCAAACAAGTACAAAAAGAAGCCAAAGTGTGATGACTGTTGAATTAGCATGTTATGCCAGATGAAACTATTAAAATTTAAAAATAAAAAAAAGATTACCAAAATGAAAATTTTAGGACTATGGAAACATCTAAGTATTCAGATAAATGTCAACTTTACTAGAAGATAAAATCATTAAAAAGAAGATAGGTAGCTGCACAAGCAATCTTTACTAGAAGATAAAATCATTAAAAAGAAGATAGGTAGCTGCACAAGCAATCAATAGGAGGCTAAAACCTCAAAATGTTATATGGCCCTCCCTCCACCGAAATAAAATAATATCAGCATAAAAACTCCATGCACTTGTACTCTGACATGATGTAAACAGAGAGGTCTGTAATGCAGATATCCGCATATCGCCACCCAATATTGATAATTTCACAGCATATTAAAGAAAGCACGCTCTTAGCTCATTTAGAGCAAGGCATGATAACGTCACCTTCAGATTAAAGGAAAAATGCAATCATCCACACAACATTAATCTCCCCCTTATGCCATTCTTTATCACAATTTCATTTGGGTCTAAGAATTAAACTCTAAAGTCTAAATATTGACAGTATTCTCTTGAAGAAATATAACCTAACTAATATTGTTTTGTAAGATTAGGAACAAATGCAGTCCTTGATCCAACAGCAATTTATATTACTCAACTTAAAGGTGCTAAAAATCAAATTTGGTGACTCTAAAATTTGGAATGACTTTAAGGTTCCAACAAATGCCCAAGTACAGCTAAGCAATGACCTTATTACATGACAGAAGAAAAAGCATGGATCCAAATAAGTAAGCAGTTCAGAAAATGCTGATGTGGAAAAGTGCAATATGGTGGCGATTCCTCTATTTCGATCAGTAAAATCAATTTCCAGGCAGGTCCCTCTTCATTTAAGATTGAGTACTTGAATTGACTATTTACATAACAAAATTTATTTATATATTTATTTTTTCAGAGAAAGTAAATGGTTAGTAAATGTCCAATAGTTTTCACCGATTTTCCATTTGGAAAACACTTGGCACTCAAGGCAACAACCAATATCATTTTTGTTGGAAACAAATTCCACTTTTGTTTTTTAGTTTTTATCATTCCCTTGTGTCAGAGATAGGGTTTGTGCTGCCAAGGCAGATGACTGGATGAGTTCAATGCTGTTCTTCACAATAAAACCTGGTTGTTGGTTCCTTACTGGTCTCACATAGTCACATGAACATTGAGTTGGCTGCAAGTGGGGCTTCCAAACTAAACTGATGTGTAATGGTTCTTTGGAGCACTGTATAGTCATTCTGATCACTAAGGGGTTTAACCAGCAACTGGTTATCAATTTTATTAACACTTCCAGTCCGGTGGTCTACTGGTAACTGTATGATTGGCCATATCTCTTGGTTCACCTTGAGGATGGTCTTTTCATCAGCTAAATCCCTAAATGCCAAAAATGCATTCCTACATGGGATCCTAGCTAAGGTTTCCTGATCATGTTTGTAAGTAATATAAGGTGATTTATAGAATCTCACTATCACTATTCCAGTTATTGAATTGCAATTGAGAGTGTTTGCCAGAATATTAGCAGGCCTTGCACCTCTCATATGTTTACAGTCGAGCATATTCTACAGCACAGCATTGAACTATTTGGCAGTGTCTGCTTCTCTAGCATTCCACTAGTGAGTAACTTAATGCTTTTACTAGTGACGATAAGTAGTATTAGGCACTTTATAGTCTTATAAATCAGTCACTTCATGCATGGTTTGCACATTTTAGTTCTCCAGCTAGTTGCGGTTACCTGGACCATAATTGTAGTTATCTAGACTGCTCTCCTTGTAGGCATTTATGTATAAATACTATGTACCTCCTGTAAATATTAAGTTCAACAAATTTTATCTGGCAAAAATACATTTTAAACCTTGACATTGTCAACAAGGGAAGTGGATGCTATTTTGGAAAGTGGAAAGAATACCCAACTAAGCCACAAAAAGAGTTCATGTACTCCCTATTTCTACTCCATCACATTTACTTCCTAACGTGGCAATTGATGATTAGTTATTTTCATCCGGTCCAATGAAAATGTCAACATCTAAATTTTGTGAGAGGGAGTAAAAGTTGAGAGTAGAATTTGAGAGCGGTAGTATTTTCCCCACAAAAATGGCAATGACAGAACCCTTTTGGCTTTTTCCAACCTTATAAAGGGAAGCTTTCTCATGTTCTGGGTTCAAGATTTGGCTTAAAACAGTAAGCTATTTCCCTTTTCAGGCAATAGGCCTGGGTTAGAATACCATTTCCCATCCCAGGAAAAATGAAAGCTTCCTGCATAAAATTAAGCCGAAGGCTTCTATTCTCAACTTCCTCAAAACCCAAAGGGCATATGCCTCATTCTACCCTACCTTAACTGAGGCCAATTTCGATATCAGCAATATACCCAAAACCACACCCAAAGAAATCAAAAGAGGAGAACAGTTCTTCGGAGACTGATTAAATTCACCAGAAGATACATAAACGAAACAAATGGGCACAAAACCAACACACATATAAAACATTTTTTTTTTTAAATAGAGCTTAGCAATTAATGATTCGTCAAATTATGCCTGATAAATGTAAAGAGAAGCTCCTGATGAAATAAAATTAAAAAACAAACAATTATACCTGATATTACTGTATAGAGAAGAAGCAGAAGAGAGGGACAACAGGTAGAATGTTTATGCTTCTTTAGTATCAATGAGCTAAACTTCAAATTATTGAAAGATTGAAGTTAAAACTGAAGCGGTAAGAGAGGGGATTGGGATGTGTGGTGCCAATCTGAGGGAACGGAGGGTCGCAAGGAAACCACGTCCCTTCGCTGCACTTGACAGCCGTGTTTTCTTTCCCGTTGATTTTACTTCAATGTTTTTGTTCTTAATTCTCTGTTATTAAAAGAGAAAATTACACTTTTGATCCTATAACTATTGAGGTTGTATTAATTTCAGTACACGATTTTAAAACCTAACAATTTTGTCCTATAACTATGTAATTTTTAACACATTTAGTCCACCTGACCAAATCACCGGTCAAATGTTGCCGGAAAGAACGTAAACCTTTTAAAATTATTTATTCATGGGGCAAAATGGTCGTTTTATGTTTGAAATTGCTCTCCTTCTCCCCGGTCAACGACGATAAGCTTGAAAGATTAGAGTTCGCCCGCGTCCGGCGAGTACGAGAAACTAATTGTCTTCCCGCCCCTGAGGCGCTCTCCTTTCTCGAAGATAAGGTCAACGGTGGTGGGGTGGGGGTTTTTTGGATGAGTTCTGTTGGAGTTATCCGGCGGCGGCGAAGGTGGAGAATTTCTTGTCTATGAATCTTGTGCCGTCGGGCATTCTTGATTCTCTGGCGCCGTTGTAAAAATCCCGGCGGTTATCGGCATCGCCGGAGGTGGTGAACTCCTTGTCGTCCATGAACCCGGCGTCCTCGGGCATTCTTGATTTTCCGCCACCATTTTAGTACTCCTGGTTATTACCACTTCGGTAGCAGTGAACTCCTTGTCGCCGTTGTAGAAGTGGCGGTTATCGGCGGTGGCGGAGGCCATGAACTTAGTGTTCTCTGGGACAGTGACATAGGAAATAGGCTAGGGTTATAGTTGTTGACTGTGGTGGCAGACGGAGGAAGCTATCCTAGACTTCAAGAATCTATGCATCGTCTAACATATTCCTTATTTAAACTTAAATCTTGTTAGAATAGGTTTGTTGTACCCGTTGGCATTTAGCTTCTAACCGGTGAGTGGTAGGTTGTATGATATGTAGAAGACTTGCATGATATGTAAAAGACTACTATAATAGGAGAATGGAGACAAGAAGAAAGGGAAGAATCTTATTCATCATACATGTGTGTTTACAAGAGGGAAACCATATTGTCCGTAAGGACAGCCTAGGTGGTAAGAGTGCTCTACCTACAACCGAGAGGTCGGAGGTTCAATCCGAGCCGATCAGCTATGGGTAACCTAGGCTGGTTTACCTCCTTGTGGTCCTTTGCCGGCTAGGGTCACAGGGCGAGGAGAAAACCTCGTTAAAAGAAGAGGGAAACCATACTTATATAACTACTAATTACGATGACCGTTACAACGGTTACACAATAATTAGTTAAAAACTTGCTAGGAAAACCCTGTGGGAAAAACCTAGATAATAAAAGAGTACAAGTTACATGAATGGTGTACTCGAATATTTTCATGCCTCGTTAAAAACAAAACTTCACTAGGAAAACCACGTGGAAAAAACCTAGTTGAAGAAAAGAATACATGATATTTATAAATTCATATATAGTCCTGGTTGCCTCATTAAAACCTTACACTAAGAAATTCATATATAGTCCTAAACCTAGTTGAAGAAAAGAGTACATGATATTTATAAATCCATATATAGTCCTGGTTGCCTCATTAAAACCTTACACTAAGAAAACCCAACAGGAAAAAACTTAGTTAAGGGAAAATAGTACAACTATAACTTGTTGCGTCTAATCTTCAGGACTTGCAAGAGTTGGTGGTCTTTTGGACCAATAATTTATGTATATGTTGTTGCTCCCCCTGAAGACAACAACTTTCCTGATTGCCTCGTTAAAAACCTTAACTTAAGAAAACCCAGCGGGAAAAACTTAGTTAAGGAAAAATGAGTACAATCATAAGCCTTCAGGGTATAATCCTCAGGATTTCGAGGTTCGTCTATTTAAGTATTTATTTGCAACCTTTTTTCCCGTTTATTATATCATACTCGTGCCTCGTTAAAAACCACACTAGAAAAACCCAATGGGAAAAATCTAGTGAGGAAAAGAGTACATAGTATATAGGTTGCAAAAGAATACAGTTGTTGGTCCTTTTAGGACCCAATCTTCAGGATTGATTTAAGTAAATGTAGTCCGTATCTCCCCCTGAAGATAATAATCTTCAATTTCTACATTGCTTAAAGTAGAATAACTGTTTCAAAAGGATCATAGAGGAGATGATATGACAATCTTCAGGATTGTTACTATAAGTTAATATTTTATACAACGATTCTCATAACTCTTCTGGAGCTTATGTGGGTTGAATATAACCAATATTCCTTAACCATACCAGTTAAAATACACTTTTATTGTCCTCCCATAAGTTAGTGGCGGTAGAACACACATAACTAGTTTGGAATGGAGATCAATAGGAGTCAATACCAAGTGATCAATGAGAAACACACATTGGTTTATCGCATAATTTTACAAGAGGATATTTAGAGCACTAAGAGTTATAAATGATTTCATTATAAGGACGTCAGTCCTTATACGATCACGGAACTTCTGGTTTTCCCGTAGTGTTCCAAAAATAATGAAATAATGGACTTCAGGTCCCGAAATGTCCTCAGTATCATTTTTTATTTTAAACGGTTCCTTATCTTCTTCGAGAGATATAACTGTTAGTGTGATAAGTCAATCATACTTATCCATATGAAATGCATTAAAGACATCTTTTGAAAAATAGACTGATTGATCTATATGATGTTCAAGAAAATACTTGATCTGCAGATCGAGATAATACTTAGTTTTCCAAGTCCTTTATGTCTAAAATTCATCTTTAGATCATGAACTAATAGCATGAAGCTCTTTATGATGTTTATAACACCAACATAGGCTCAGATAGTAAATAATACGATTTGTAGCCCATCAACCAGTACTAACGATATATTTACATTTTCCTGCTTCAGGAGGAAATTGCTTTTACTATTTTAAGTAAAGCCTTTGTAATTCAACAACAAATATGTTGTAATGTTAAATTATAAATCCATCAAGGATCAAATTTAGTAATTCTATGCTCATTTACAATTCAATAAAGAACACTTATGGTACATATTATCCCTTCTAAATGAGGGTAATAACTCCATTCGTAATCCTTTAACGAATTCGTAGTGACACATAATTCCTTCTTCAAAAGGAGAATAACTTAGTCAATTATGACCTGTGCTAAGGTCATATAAAGACCATATCGTCCAATGACCTTATTGTTATGTGGTCATGACGTTTGTTACTTGCATATCTAAGTCTATAATGCCAATTATCTTTGTATAGCAGAACTACATGTTATCATACATGGGAGATTTGATTAAAATCAATCAAGGGTATCTGCGTGAACCCATGTGCTACAAAACACTCGCTATTATTGTTTTCATTTCTCTTTCTTACAAACATCCATTTATAACCAGCATGGTTAACATTCAATGGTGTACGTTTTATCAAGAGAATCTATTTTAATGAGTTAAGCTATGCCTTAATTGCTTCTTTAAATATTAAATAATGAGGATGGTTCTGGCACCTCACCTGGATCCAGTTTATTTAAATGAGCAATTATATAGGCGTTTGTTGTCGACAACTATATAATTTTCTCCCAAATTCATGATAATTTAATCAGATCGTTGAAATTTCCCAAGTATTAAGATCTGATTGTTCTGCATCCCTAATGTTATGTTTGTTTGGTGCACCTTACTAGGGTTTTTGTCTCCTGGACAGATGTTTTTAGGACATAATTCTTTTTAAGGCAAAAGTGACGACAATGCTTTTTGCTAGTATTATGTTTCATATCTCTTAAATCGATAAATCTCCTATGCGTCAAGGAGTATCGAGATAAACATATTTGGTCCAATTTGGGGATTATGTATGGGACCTTGTCACTTTTCTTTCTGATCAACATGATCAGTGTTTATATATACGTTATAGCTATATATGTTTGGCAGATTTTGCTAATATCTCAATAGATTATCTACTGAACTTCTGGTTCAGTTTTACCGGTACGTGGATTATAATGAAGATCATTCTATTTCATGGTTTTCTCGGCATTAAAATTCGGATATATCTCCCCCTAATGCCGAGAAACAGATCTTTAGTATGCAGTCAGCGTATCTATTGGTTCTTTATCATGGGCTTTATGTAAATAGAAGGAGTTTTATAACCTTATATATAATCCATAAAGATATGCAAATGGCGGTGATATAAGAATTGGACTGCATACTAAGAATATGAACGCAGAATGCACTACTACAAAAATACCTTTTTACGTCGATTATTTTGGACATACGACGTCAGTTATTTTCCGACGTAGTTCTAGTAGACGTTATAAATAAATTATACGACGTCGGTTTTTTAAAAAATAAAAAAACCGATGTCGTATGTAATTTTTTTAAAAAAATATATAGAGATACGATGTCGGTTTTTCCAAAGAACCGATGTCGTATCTCTATTTAAAAAAAAAAAATAGATACGACATCGGTTTTATATAAAAACCGACGTTGTATCAATTTTTAATTAAAAAAATAGAAACTGTAAATTAATAAAAACTGTAAACAGTAAATTAAAAACGGATAACGGCATATCTAATATCCCATCCAGATGTAAATTAATAAGATATCAATTTTTAATACCTAAGTAATTACAACAACTACCAAATGACTTCATATATAATAATAATAATAATAATAATAATAATAATAATAATAATAATAATAATAATAATAATAATAAGAAAGAAGAAGAAGAAGATGCATGTACCTGAAGGAGACGACCGGAGGGAGCTCACGCCGTAGTCAGGTTCGCTGCTCTATTGGAGATGGTCTGGAGGCCGCCGTAGACGTTGCTGCGGTGTTCGTTGTTCAATGTCGCTGTTCGGTGCTCTTGGCGGCAGATCTGCCACTCGCCGATGGTCTGGAGGCTCGCTGTTTGTTGTGGACAGGTGAGTAATTAAATTGGATGAAAGGTCATCCTAGAACAAAGGAAGAAGCTAAAAGCAGCAGGTGTGATAGGGAGCACGTACTATGGATGCCATTGACAGGGCTTTGGTATGGTAGGTAGCGGCATTGGCATTTGGCACTGAAGTCGGAAGTGGGCTTGGAGCCGTTGGCTGGAAGGTTATTGGGAATGGCTCTGGACTAAGAGTCAGCGAAGTGGCTTTATGGTGGTGAAGGGATGAAGAGAAGTCTGAAATGTGTTATTAAATAAAATAAAAAAAGACTTATGGCGTCGGTTCTGGGGAGAACCGACGCCGTATGTCTTTAATTTTTTATTAATAAATTATTTATCACATACGACGTCGGTTCTCCTTAGAACCGACGTCGTATGTATTTATGTTTTTTTTATAAATTTATTTAGAGCATACGACATCGGTTCTGGGGAGAACCGACTTCGTATGTATTTACATTTTTTTAATAAATTTATTTAGAACATACGACGTCGGTTCTAGGAAAACCGACGTCGTATGTCTTTAATTTTTTTTTAACATATGACGTCGATTTTTGCCAAGAACCGACATCGTAAATAATATATATTACTTTTACTTTATTTAATTGACATATAACGTCGGTTTGTCAAAAACAGACATTAATTAGGCGACGTAGTATCATTTTTTTGTAGTAGTGATGGGAAATAGTTTACACGTACTAGGTTGATGGGGGATTTGATATTGATATGCAGTGAGGTACATTTGAATTAAAATATATCAAGTATGATGTCCCCAAAAATATCAATACTTGTGTGAGGGGTATCATAACATTTTGGCACACCAAATGATAATCATAAGTACGGTATGATTCTTTAAAAGTGTCAAAATAGATTTAATAAAACTAAAGCAATGAGTATCAAATGATATATTGTATAAGAGGATATGGATAATTTGGTTTGACCCAGATGCATACAACATCGAGATAATTTATATGAATTTTTAGTCACAAATTTTTAATTTCTTATTCCTCTTATTACCAAAATGATCTTACTGATGATCATTCATATTGGGATGAACTATCACCATTGAGAGATAGTGATTCTAAGTGAGAGAGGAAGAGTCTATCACTTCTGGAATAGATACAAATGATAAGGTATTTTTAGGAATTGTTTTTGTCATAAAAATCAATTGACATAATGTCTCTAAAAGAAAGAATTCTGAAGATTCAACATCTCAAGTAAATCCATTTGCAAGTATTGAACCATTGAATTTTGAAAGTCATCCTGAAAAAGCTCAAAGAGTTGAAATCAATGAGAAGTTTGATATTCAAGTATTAGAACGTGATCCGGGATTGTGACTACCAATATGGAAGTGCCCCATTGAGAAGCATGATGAAGTTAGGAGAGCTTATATCAAGGCCGACCCATATCAATGTTTGCTTTCAAAGTATCCAAAATCGGGAAAAAAGCATCCTCGTAGTTTTCAAGCATCTTGGTTTAAGTTATTCCCTTCTTGGTTAGAATATTCTCCTAGTAAAGATGCAGCATTTTGTCTACCATGTTGTTTGTTTCATACTCAAGATGGGCTTTCCGGATTGGATGCGTTTACTATCAATGGGTTTAGATCTTGGAAGAAAGTTAGAGATGGAAAAAATTGCTCATTTTTAGCACATATTGGGAAAGATCTCACCTCCCCTCACCGAAATGCCGAGAAAGCTTGTGCAGATCTCATGAACCAACAATCACACATTGCACAACATATTGAGAAATTCACATCTTAAGAAATAGCAGAGAATAGACTTCGTTTGAGAACTTCAATTGAGGCAATGAGATGGCTTGCATTTCTGGGATGTTCTTTTAGAGGTCATGATGAGTCAATAACATCAACGAACCGTGGAAACGTTTTTGAGCTATTGAGTATTATTGCCTCTTTTAATGATGAAGTAACAAAAGTTCTTGATAAAGCTCCACGAAATGCATCATATACATCACCAACAATACAAAAGAAAATTTTGCAAGTGTTGGCAACTAAAGTAAAAAGTGCTATTATCCAATAAGAAATTGGTGATGCAAAATTTTGTATCATTGTTGATGAAGCTCGAGATGAATCAAAGAAGGAACAAATGTCAATTGTCTTGAGATTTGTAAATAGAGATGGTTTTATACAAGAACGTTTCTTTGGAGTTGTTCATGTTAGCGACACTATGGCATCAACATTGAAAGAATCTATCTTTTCTATCTTATCTCGACATAATCTTGATGTTCAAAATATTCGGGGACAAGGTTATGATGGTGCAAGTAACATGTGTGGAGAATGGAATGGATTGAAACCTTTAATCTTGGATGAATGTCCTTATGCTTATTATGTTTATTGTTTTGCACACCGATTGCAATTGGCATTAGTAGCTTCATCAAAGGAAGTCATCTCTGTCCATCAATTTTTCACCAAGTTGAACTCTATTAGTAATGTTGTTTGGGCATTAAGCGCAATGACAAGTTGAAAGTTGCACATGCCTCAAATATTGCTCATTTGCTTAGTATTGATGAGCTTGAAAGTGTGAGGGGTCTTAATCAAATTGGTTCTTTACAAAAGTCGGGTGATACTCGTTGGAGTTCTCATTTGAAATCTATTTCAAGTTTGATGAGAATGTATAGTGCAACATGTGAAGTTTTACTTAATATTGTTGAAGATGGAACTACACATGCTCACCGTGGAGATGTCGATGCAGCTTATGAGGTATTAACTTCTTTTGAGTTTGTATTCATTATGCATCTCATGAGAAAAATTTTGGAGATTTCTAATATGCTTTGCCAAGCTTTGCAACTTCAATCTCAAGAAATATTGAACGCAATGCATCTTGTGTCATTTACTAAATTGCTTATTCAGAATTTAAGAGATAGTGGATGGGATGAATTAGTTGCAAGTGTGAAGTCTTTTTGTGAAACTGTCAACATAACTGTGCCAGACTTTGATGCTCAATATATTGCAAGAAGAGGTAGGGCTAGGCATCAACAAGATGAATTAACAATTGGACATCATTACAAATTTGATATTTTCAATTCCGTGATTGATTCTCAGTTGCAAGAGTTGAGCAATAGATTTGATGATAAAGCAATGGAGTTAATTATTCTCAATTCATCATTAGATCCAAAAGAGATGCGTATATCATTTAAAGTTGATGATGTTTGCAAGTTGGTAGAGAAGTTTTATCCTCAAGACTTTGAAGATTATGATATTTTACAATTGAGAACACAACTTGAACATTTTGAACATGTGCAACAACTTCCTGATTTCAGAAGACTAGAAAGTATTTCTGATCTATGCCAATGGTTGGTGAAAACTAGAAAATCGAACATATATCCTCTTGTGTTCAGAGTAGTAACTCTCATTCTCACACTTCCAGTATCTATATCTACTACAGAACGATCTTTTTTTGCCATGAATATAGTAAAGACTACACTTCGTAACAAGATGGAAGATGAATTTCTTAATTATTGTTTGCTAGTATACATTGAAAAACAAATTGCAAAACAATTTAGTATAGATTCAATTATAGATGATTTTCGTGACATGCAAGAGAGACGTTCTAAATTTTAGTAGATTTGTAATATAATGATGTATTTTGGAATATGTTAAATGAATATTAATGTATTTTATTATTCTCTCTCAATTTGTGATTGGTCCCCCGCACCAACAAATCCTGGCTCTGCCCCTGGCTATAATGTGTGTGTGTGTGTACACACACACACACACACACACACACACACATATATATATATATATATATTAGTTTTTCCAAACCTAGCCTACTCCACTCTTCTCCTTAAACTCCAAGGAAATTTGCACTAGACCCTTTAGTACAAGAAGATTCCTCAAGCCTTGAAACACAAAGCCAGTCTTGAGTGTCTAGGTTTTTGAACTCCTCAAGAGTTTATTTCGCCTCTTTCTACTTCTACTGGGTAGAGATATCAAGATTTTCAACAAATAATTGTTGAATCTCCAGCACATAGACATGGCTCTTGGATCTTCACTGTTCGTCAGCCAAAGTCTCGATTGAATATAGCTTTGTAGGTTAGTTTCTATATCACATTAGTCGCTTGATAAAACACTTGAAAGCTTTTGAACACTTGTATAGTTTTTACTTAATTGACCGGCTCTTTCATTTGTTTGGGGTTGAAGGTATTTATAAGCATTTTGAAATGATTCCATTAGAGGAACACCCATTTAAACGTCTTTTAACCATTGGGTGATGACCAATGGATAATTCGAGAGATTAACTTTTGTGTCAGATTTTCCAATCATTGGACTACCTTTATTATCTGAACTTACTTTTTGTTTTGCTCTTTTGTCTAGGCTTTTAAAGAAAAATCTCCATCGAGATGTGTACCTAGGACTCCTTTAACCTTAGTCATATTTTCTCTTAAAGCTTGTTTGTTTAAGGTTTCGAACTGTTTGCTCAGAGGATGTTTCAAATAGTTCTTTCGAATAGTTAACTCTTGCCATTTGAGTTAATGATTCAAAACTTAAAGCTTATAACCTTTCGGTTACAAATAGTTGTTCTTACTAAAATCTTTCTTACAATCCCCTTAAATTCGGTAACGTAGGTCCTTCCACTACTCTTCGATCTTTGCAACCTTCTAGTTTTGTACTCTTCGACTCTTTATCTCAAACTCTTTTGGCCTTCAACTTCGATCTTCAAAGATTTTTTTCTAACTATTCAAGTTATAGTTTAGACTATTCAAATTGAGCAAATAGAGCTCCTAAGTCTAAGATGTAAAAAGAATTGAGGACTAAAATTTCCTAACTTTTGATATCATCAAAATCTAAATTACAGTATTCCTAACAATATATTCTTGTATATGAGAATGAGTGGCTATTATAACCTTACCGTCCTTCATCACCTTAAAAACTGATTCATTAGGATAAACACTTCTTTAAATGTGATATAATCTCTCTACTCCACTCTTCTCATATCGTCCACGGGGAAATCACTAATAAATTGGTATCCCCACACAATTTACAAGTGAGATCCCAACAAGTGCTTTCCTCACTAAGTAAAAAATCTGTGCTCATGCATGTTTTCACTTTTCACACTAAACAAAAGGTATGCTACTCTTCTTCTATCTACCCACGATAGAGATCTACAATGTTTCGACACAAAGGTTGAAAGAATCCTCCAATTAAGCAACTTAAGAAACTAGATCTTCAAATGAGCACTCGCAAAATCTCTTAAAAAAACTTGATGATGGCGTATGTAGTTTTTTGAATGCTTAATCAAATATCTTTAATTTGTTACTCATTGCATATTCTTCTTTTCTTTTGTTTGAATATTCCATTTATTTATAGTAAAATTTTAAATTTGTCTATTGGAGAGAAACAAATTTAAATCACCCACTTGGCAATAAAATAATCTACTTAGATTTGACAAGTGTAGATGTCATCCAATAAGTGCTTACAACTTGTCCTTAAAATATTGATTTTTGAGACTTTCAAGGCCTGTTTATAGAAAATGCAACTATCTGCATCTTCGATAATGTACCAACACTCCAAAAGTAGTAAGGATCTATCAATGAATGTTACGTTGGTTGAGATGTCCAGTTGCTTATTGTCTTTTTCTGTTATAAGCTTTGTTGCTTATCAAGAGTCAAACTACTTTGAAAAAGTCATGCTATTGTAGAAGTTGTGCTACTCCAAACTCATGTTATACAAAACTTTTATTATCTAATAGTTTTGCTATTCTTAATCCTCCCATACTGAAACTCATGTTGCTCTATTGATAGTCTTGCTATTGCAAGTAGTGCTATATGCTTATGTAAACAATTACGCCACGATCTAGACTTATGCTGCTTGATGACCTCTGATGTATGTAAACCTTTGTTGCTCGATTGATAGTCTTGCTATTGCAAGTCGTGCTATATGTTGACGTAAGCATTTATGTCACGATATAGACTTATGCTGTGTGATGACCTCTGATGTATGTAAACCTCTGTTGCTAGTGACATTAGCTTTCACATCATCATCTAAATTCTTACTATTGGTAAGGCTTTACTGCTACCAACTACCCTTGCTCTCTCAACCTCTTCATGATGTTAGAATCAAACAGTTGCTTTGTTAAACTTCCTTGTAGTTTAACCTACACTTAGCGACTTATTTTTGTAGCGACATGAAAACCTATTTTCTAGACTTTCAAAACAAACATTTGGAGATCTAAATATTCATCTTGATTTACACTTTTGAATCATCAAAATATGATCTATTTACACTTATTCCTAACATATTTGTATATAGCTAGCAATATAATGATATATTGGAGATATAAAAAAAATTTCCTAGAAAAGTTTTAATGAACTAAACATGTTAATTAATTTTCTATGTAATTTAACTCCTATGCATGTTTCCAAAGTAACGCCAAACATATTAATTACTTTTTTTTTTTATTTTCTACAAAATTACTCCCATCAAATACATTCCTTAAAAATAATTTTCAGATAATTAATTGATAAGATGAAAACTACCAAACACCCTCTTATGCTAATATGAATCTTGCCTAATGTGGCTACGATACTTGTCATGAACATGTTCTTATAGTACTTGTGATAAACCATTTCATTTGATGACATAATATTTGATACAAATATTGTTTTTGTTTACAATCGAAAGACCCAATGAGAGAGGTCATTACATTTTAACTCTCCATGTCGAAGCTAGTTCTTGAGGTATCTGACAAAAGAAAGATTCATCATATTATATGGAACATGACCCAACACTAGCTAGAGTTCCCCAATTGATAAAAATATCAATATTAATTAAAATTACAATACCATTAATTTTACAATTCAGTTACTTTTTAATTTTCCTCGACCATGCCTGAAATCCTCCTCCAAACCTGTTAATAACAAATGCAAATAAGATCGGAATCAAACTACTAATCTTAATTAACAGAAAAAAAATAAAATTCCCTCTTAATTTTTATCTTTAATGATCACCTTATGAGATGCTATCATTTATAAAATACTCCGTATAAAGAAAAGAAAAATACTTTATTGATTATTTGTAAATTGGTTAATCTGCCTAAGAGTAAATTAGGTAAAGAGATATTAAAAAAATCATATATTAAATTTTTTTTAAAAGCTAAATACAATAATAACACATCAACAAAAATATTATTATTATTAGTAATATATTTATCTCACTCTAGTTGATTAAGTTGAAGAATGCTGTCTTTCCAAAAATACACAGATTGTGTATCCATAAGAACTCTTCACATGTGTTCTAGAAGATTTTAATGATGGAAGTGTAATAATGATGTGAATGTTCTATAGTTGTTGTCTCATTTAACCACCATGTTCATAATTGGAAGGAATGGAGAAGGCTTTTCCATCTCTCATTTTCTCTCTTTATAGAATAAGGGTGTGTTTGATTTACACAAATTAATCGAAATCGGAATTGGAATCAAATATTTGGTAATAGTAATGGGTTTTGGTGAAAGTATTTTACATATTTGGTAGTAAGGTGGAATTGGAATGATTATCAATATTGATGTTTAGTTATGTATGATCCTATAATGGAAATTAAGGTTTTAAAAATTCAAAAATAAAAAATTAAGGTAACTGATCCTAATATAATGACATCTAAAGCACTAATATGAACAAAAAAATCAAAACGAAAATTTAAAAGTACTAATCCAAACTGAAATATCATATTACCAATAAGATGGAATGATACATGTTTTTAATTAGGGAATGAAGTTTTTAATTAAAGGGGTATTCAAAAAAAAAAAATTCCACAGTGGCTTGTTAAAAAGTTATAAACCAAATAATAAATACGATTTTGATTCTCATTCCTAATGTGTAAACTCATGAACCAATCACACTCTGAGTTTCTTAAGCACACTTTTCTTTTACGATCCAACCAAAATCATGCAAATTAAATGACAACGACACAACAATGTCATAATTAAGTTCAATCATTAATACTTTCTGATGTAATAAAGAAAAATAAATAGACTTATGCATCAAAAGTAGTTCTTAAATATATGTTCAAATCATTAATACTTCTTACGTTACTAAATTAGATATTAAGATACTATAAATTACCTATTGATCTTGTGTGAGATCTTCTCACATGAAATGAATCTCAAGTATTTAAATTTTTTTTTTTTTGGCGAAATTCATTAATATTTTTATATATGAGCTGAGTCAACAAGTATACATTTCATCAATATTTTCAAAGAATAAATAATACTTTCCAGTAAAAATGCAGTACACTCTTTGTCTCATTTAACTAAAGTTATTTTTAATTCAATTTTTCATAATATTAATTTTAGTATTAGTATATAAAATTAATATATTTATAAACTACATTAAAAGTACTATTAAATAAAAAAATTAAATTTAAAAATAATAAAAAAATTTCTTAAAAAATAAGCGAAGAATAAATAGTTGATATGACAGGTAAAATGTGACAGCTAGAGAGATTACTTAACCCATAGAAAAGTACTACATTTTGGATACAAAAAGTATTACCTATTTGAAATTTGATTCATACAAGATGATCTCAAACAAGTTTTTGTGGCATATGAAATACTAAAAAAAAAGTATAACTTGATATATATATATATATATATATATATATATATATATATATATATATATAGACTACTACTGACTATGTTATAATACAGCATCTGTTCGTAATTACTTTCTCGACCTCTTACCGAAAGACAAAAGGTAAATACCGCCCCACTGAGTTGAGCATAAAAAGGCAAACCTAAACAATGTTATAAGACTAAAAGTAGTACAGTAATGAGTTGCAGTGTGAATTCACAAATCACAGTAACCACTAGTTGCAGAGAAGTAGTCAATGAATATATTATATCGAAATGAAAATATGAAATCATCATCAGTAGACGGCACATGCCTTTCAATCCCATACTAGAAAATTGAAGTTTGTTGATACTGACTAATGAAATTTACATTTCTTGTTTGTTTATAATGGGTTTCATGCACGGCCTGCCCCATCTGACACCATGCACCAACATAAAAATGCCACTGAGTTTGGAGTAAACGTTTCTTTATTTTTTATATAAAAAAATATTTTTTTTTATCAATTTTCTATCATAAACATTACATCACCCATAGAGCAACTAACTGCCATTTCACTTCAACCAAATACTAGAGTTTGCTTATACACTGATATTATTGATCTGATCTGTATTCTAAACTCACCGTCAACGTGTTTCGGGTTAATAGATGAAAAATATTTTAAAAAATAAAAAAAGAAAAATAACTTTTTTATCCATGAATTATAAGAAAATAGCACTTTTCATCCTTTATTCTCTTTCTCTCAATATTCTGCTAAGTGATTTTTTCTTCTCTCAATTGTCTACGGTCTACCAAGAGGCATTTTAAATTTTAATCCAACGAACCCTAGTAAAACTCAAAGATGGCAGTCATTCCGTAGACAATTGAGAGACAAAAAGTTACGTAGTACAATATATATATAATTAAAGGAAAAAAATTATTTCTCTACAATTAATTAGGGATGAAAAGTGCTGGTTTTCCAATAAAAAATGAAGGTAAAGACTTAAGATTTTTTTTTTTCTGAAAGACTCATTATTTTTTCTCAATCTTTTCGGTCCAAAAAATTAATGCCCCACCAAAGAGGTTTCAATTCTTATTATTTGTTTGATATTTTTTCAATCTTTTTCAGTCCAAATAATCACCCCACTAGCAGGATTTCAATTTTATGACCACTCAACAAAGGTGTCATCAATTGGCAAATTATGCCCATATTAAATAAAAATTGAAGTAAAACTAATTAACAAAATGCCAGCACAACAGACTTGAAAATAATGATGATCATCAATATGAATGCTTCTTGAATGAAGGATGATTTTTAGAGTCATGAATCAAGAAAACCTTCTTCAAGAGATTGATGAAAAACTCTATGCTTGGCATTTTGGTAGCTTTGGACAACTTCAAGGCTCGAACACACTTACACTCAACCTTATTATTATTTTTCCCTCTCGGAGCCAAATTGTGATGATGATTGGAATTAGAAATTTCAACCTGCACCTTACTACTTCTCTTCATCTCTTCATCGAAGTAATCCTCCCACAACATATCCATCTTCTCCTCCTCTTCATCTTCATCATCGCTGCTATGATCATCCTCAATAACCTTCCTCCTCGTCGCGCCCCGCTCCACGAAAGAAAAGCTCTTTCTCTGCACATGATAGGCTTTCTTGGAAACTAATGGGGAGAAGCTGTTAGTTCTATCAAACTTCCCCCCATTTTCTCCTCCTTTGCGGAGCCTTTCGCGGCGGGAGGCCACCGAGTTCGTCCACCAAAGAGGCGGCGATTCAATGAAGCGCGGCGGCAGCAGCGCATCGGTGGTGGCTGGGAAGCTGAAGTCCTGATCATCATCGGCGGCCATGGATGGCCTTTGTGAACAGGATAGGGGAATTGATGCTTTTGTTTGGTGTGGAAGGTTAGGTGGTTTTTATATGTGTTTGGAAAGTTTTAGTTGAACCGCTTCAAAGCTTGTAACATTAAAATATTTTCTTGATTTTGTTTATTACAAGAATGTTATAGGGAGTGGCCCATTTCTTAACCGTTGTACAAACTTTCTAATCAATTATTTCTATCAAGAAACGTTATTATGTCGGGAAACTGAAACATAAATTAACAATTGACTAAATTATTGTGCCAATTAGTTGTAGATTCTAAAGCAATATTAGCTCATTGGATCATACTATATTACATAGGACATTCTGATAATTAATTATAAGGAGTATTTATTTCCTTTTGTTTTTAAACATCTATTTGAGTAGACTTTTTACAAAATGCTAAACAATATGCATTATATGCGTATATTACTATTTGAAGTATATTATGATAATATTTCTTCATATTTTAAAAACTTGTAGTTATATTGAAACTCTGTATTTCATGTATATATTGGATTGAATGATGAATAATATAGGATTCATGATTCTCTTTGTATTTCTTGTCTTTCTCTTTACTCTATCCTATATTGTTATGTCTATTGCTTTCTCCCTTCTCCTCAATCTCTTCAACACAACCGGCTCCACACACCTAATCCATGGTATCCCGTTGTCCAAGGCTTTCTTTCTCTACAATGGCAATAACATTAACCCTCTCCTTGGGGTTGTTTTTCGTGGTACTTGGACATTGTCCCCATTGTCGCTCGGGCATCATTCTAAACATTTGTGAGATTTGGGTTTCGATGGTCTTCATTGTTGTTTTGGACTCTTGCCTCATATAGCCGCTATTTCTTGCCTAATTTCTTGAGTTATCTCTTGTTTGAGATTAACTCTACCATTCTCAAGCTCCAAAATTGCCTTTGACAACATCTCATCATGCTCTCTCAAATCATTTCTTTGACCAAGATAGTCCAATTGGGAAACGAATGGTGGTCGGTAGTGGGCTATTTGTCCTCTTCCTTGATTTTGTGGGCTATATGCAATTTGGCCTTTTTTCACTACCTTGACTATAGGTGGGTTTGCCACCTTGATTCAATTGAGGTCTCCCTTGGTACCTTCCATTATTTTTCCAACTGTCACCTTGGTTCCAAGCGTGAATTGCTCCATCCCCACCATATTGATTGAAGCTTTTCCTTCTTTGGTAGTCCACCGCCTCCATTTGCTCACAAGCGGAAGTAGAGGTGCAACTATTAGTATCGTGAGGGCCACCACAAATGTTACAATAAAGAGCGATGCACAGCTTGGACTTAGCCTCTAACTTCTCCACCATAGCTTGTAATCTCTTGATCTCATCGTTCATGGCTTCAACTTTGGCATCACTTGCAACATTTTCCTTCACCCCACATGCCGACGCGTCTATCCATCTTATTGTACCAAAAAGATGTATTGGAAGATATCCTTTCTATTAGCTCTTCCCCGCCGGATGGTAAGGAAGATACAAAAGCACCACGAGATGAGGAGTCCAATAACATTTTCCCCTCATCCGTGAGGCCTCCGTAGAAGGAACCATGTCCCGCAGATGTAGCGAATTCAGCGGGCATTGCTTTTTGAGAGTTTTGGACCTTCTCCATGCCTCACCAAGACTCTCAAGTGGACTTTTTTTGAACTCTTGAACTTGTTTTTGCACCTTCATGGTCTTGGTGAGCGGGAAGAATTCATTTATAAACTCTTTGTGGAGTTGAGGCCACGACCGGAAGTGATGATCGTCTTGGCTATCAAGCCATCTTGAGGTCTCCCCTATCATAGAGAATGGGAAGAGCTTTAACTGGATTACTTCATCGGACACGCCCTCTTGCTTGAACATACCATATGCCCGGATGAATCTAGTGATGTGGGCATGTGGATCTTTGGAAGGAAAGCCACTAAATGGACAATTTTACACCAAATTGAGCACCGATGGATGGATGTGGAAGTTGAGGTTTTCTAATAGCGGGACATAGATGGAGTTATGCATACTAAAATCATGAGTCATGTACTCCACAATTGTTTATCCCCGTTGCTCATTGGGGGTATCAAAGAACTCTTCTACTCGAATGGGATTCGGATGCCCTCCAATCTCTACTTGTGGCTCCTCTTCAATGATTAGTTGAAGAGGGATTTGAGGTCCCCCTTGAGGTCTATCTCCTGGTGGGTGGTTATGAATGTGGGTGGTGTGTGTAGAGGAATCCCCCTTCCATGGGATCCTCCCCTACTTGTGCTTGTAGAAGCCATCTTTTCTCCTGGGTGTGTATGTGTGGTTTTCCTTCTTGTTTCTCGGTTGATTTCAAGGTTGAGAGGGAGTAGACCTTGGTTGGTTCTTGCCCTCATGTGCATTCACCCTACACAAGTTGAAAGAAATAAAAGTTTCATCCCCGAACTAGAAGTAGCTCTCTAGGGAGGTTAGTAGCAAACAAAATAAAATAAAGCAAAAAGTGTTATGGAGTCAAAACAACGCAATTATTCCAAAAATAAAAAAATAAGTCAATAACAACCGTTTGCCCTCCCCGGCAACGGCTCCATTTGATTTGCGGTGTTTTGGTGCGATTTAAATCAAAGATTATTGGGGCTAACCTCGGGTTATGTCATTCTTTCGAGAGGACAAATTGGAAGTATTGACAAGTCTTTAATCATTGGAATAGGTTGCACTTTCCTCATTCGCCATGTCACAAAGAATCAAAGAATATTGAATGACTGTTGTAGTACAAAAGAATGCAAAGAATGTTGTTTGAAATCAAATAGAAAAAGCTAAGAAATGAATTGCTAGTGAGCCATGATGCATCATAGTGTACTCATGATTTAGGTAGATTGCATTGGAAAGATGGTTATTCTCGGGAGGTTTTGCCAATACCGTTATCCTTTCGGTCTACTAGGCTCTCCCTAGGTTTGGAGTACATTTTAGGTAACTAAAGAGCTAAGGGAAATTTTCACGAACACATAGCCTACACCACCTCTCCTACTCATACCTTTCGGTCTAGAAGTAATAAATCATTGTTGATTGGAGCTACATCAACACTAGCAATTTCTTACTTAACATTGATGCCTTAGAACATTCTATGATGAGATGATCACCACCCTCAAAGAAGCATACAATTCACCAATAAATGAGAAAAACAATTCATCCAATCAATGCAACTCAATCTCCAAATTGAGAATTAGAGAACTACACTAGCATCATGTCTCACTTCCCAATTCAAATCCTATAAAAGGACTTAGCTACTCATGCTTTGGAATTGAAAACAAGATTAACCTAATTTCAACAATTGAGAATTGCAATTAAAAGTAAATTAAAATGTAAATCAAGCTAAAGATTAGAGATTACCTAAGAAATTGCAATCAAATTCCAAAACAATTGACTTCAATGTTGATCTTCACTTACATGATGGATCTAAGAGCAAAGTGTGTTCTTCTACAATTTCTCTCTCTACAATCTGAAAAATGAAGCTAACCTCCTAAAAATATCTAATCTAAGTCTTTAAATAGCTTCCCTCCATTTGCACATTTTAATTATTGTGCCTAGGAGCTTTCCATGAGCCGTCCATAAGCGTAGATCGCTCGTGGACTTGCCACTTATCTATCCACGCCTCCTTCATGAGCTGGTGGCGTGGAACTTTTTGTTCCATTCACATGAGCTGTTCATGCATGTAGGTTTCTCATGGATCCTTCCCTTCAACTTCATCTCTTGGTTGTTTCCTTGTCAAGTCCATATGCTTTTCTCTCAAGCTCCAAAAACCTTCAAAAACCATTCAAAGTGCACAAATTAATAGAGCTTTGCAAAGATTAGCACATTAGAGCATACTACACCATAAATTAATCACAAAAGGTACCAAATAACACAATTTCACCCCTTATTAGACTTTTAACCTAGATATCTTTGACACCTATCATCTAGCTGTAGGCATGTGTGTGTGTATATATACATGCGAGTGTATGGGGTGGGGTTGAGATGCGTGTGTGCATATCTCTTATAAGATGCATGGGGATGTGGCGTAGTGTGATGCAAAAAAAAAAAAAAAAAAAAAAAAAAAAAAAGCAAGAAGGCTTACCTAAAGGCAACCGAGTGTTGAGCTAATGGATGTGAAGCAGGTCATGGTAACGCCTCTGGTCATAAGGGTCGCCATCACATATCTTGGCCCGGTGGGTCTCTAAGCCGAGGTAAGTGAAGGGTGTGAAATGGGTGATGTGGGGGGGGGGACCAGGTATTCATGAAGCCTAACTTTGTAGCATCAGTAGCACATTCCAAGAATACAAATTTTTACTTCTAACTTTTCAAGGAGGAAGGGGGCGTTAGGAAACTGTAACTGGGAATGGGATACAGGTGTAAAAAATGGCTTGTTTGACCCACATGAAACAGGTGCAAGAATAGTGACAAAGATTGGAGTATCTTAACTTCACAGAACCTAGTCAAGAAACATGTAAAGAGCCTATGGACATTGGGGTTCAATTGATATGGCACTACATTGTGAACATTCAAAAACTCTACCACTAATGGTCTGTTTGGTTGAGTGTAGTTTGGGATGAATTGCAATTCAGTGAATTCCCAAACTACATTGTTTGGTTGGAGGGAATTGCAATTCTGCAAAATTGCAATTCCTTCCAAATGATGAATTGCAATTCATGGGGTACCCCCCATGAATTGCAATTCGGTGGAGAGGAGGGGCAGTTGTGTTGGTGTAAAGACAATTTTGCCCCTCCTCCCATACCCTTTGTCTTTTTTTTTTTAATTTAAAAAAATTATTATTATTATTATTATTCTTGTTTTAAAGAATTATTATTATTATTATTATTGTTGTTGTTGTTGTTGTTGTTTTTGAAGGAATTATTATTATTATTATTATTATTATTATTATTGTTGTTGTTGTTGTTGTTGTTGTTGTTGTTGTTGTTATTGTTATTGAAGGAACTATTATTATTATTAGTATACTTATTATTATTATTATTATTGAAAGAATTATTATTATTATTACTACTACTACAACATATACTACATCATAAGGGCATTTTAGTCATTTTGTCGCTTCTTACCTTTCAATTCCCTGTACTCCTATTCCTGCCTACCAAACACTATAATTTCAATTCCTACTTTATTCATTGAATTGCAATTCCACCGAATTACAATTCTTTTCCCCCCTAATTCCTTCCTCTCAACCAAACGCCATGTAAGGGATGGAGGGGGAATTGCTAAATAGAGTGGAAGTGTACAACCACCATGTTGGGTTGCGGGGGTGCAGTCATGTTATCATTATTATCAAGAATAATAATTTTTACCCCCTCCCCCAACCACTCATCCAGAGACATCAAATCAATATTAGATAATTTAGATGAGATGTCCCTAGCTATGGCATGATCTAGAAAATGGTAACTTGGAGAAGACCTAGAGGATGGAGCTTCATCTATGAAATTATAGTAGGGGGGTACCAACTTGTGTGTAACGAGAGTAGCTTGTGGAGTGACGGCGACAAGCAAAGGGGGGGCGATTGTGTTGACGAGTGATGTTTGGGACTGCCGGGCGTGATCAGATGGCATTGCTTCACGGGGGTGGCGAACAGGTTTTGGCTAGCGGTCGAGGCGGCAGTGGTGAAGGGATTTTTACAGCCAACGATAGCGTCATGATAGGGGACGACGAAGAACGATCGGGCGAATTCTGGGAAGCTGGGCGTTGAGGAGGGTATGGACGAAAAGGAGCAATACCCTTGGTACCAAACGGGGAGAGTCCGTGCATAGTGGGGGTGAAAAGTGGCATAGTGAGATTAATGGTGGGAGGTGTGCTGGTTGAGGTTGAGGTGGGGACGGGTGCCTTGCTCATGGAGGTAACCGAGGCGGCGGTAGTTTGCATGGCAGTGGTGCCGATGGGGTTTATAGAAGGTGGCGGCTGCATGGTGGCAGTAGCAGCAGTGGGTGTGATGTGGAGAGAGAGTATGGTGGGATGAAGGTCAAGAGAGGGGGATCAGAAGTAAGAGTCTGAGCAATCTGAGTAGCCTGGTCAATCTTCATGGGTGTTAGCAGGAATGGTTGAGATGGATGTGGGGAAAGTTATGGGAATGGGGGAGGAGATTTGGGAAGTTAGTTAGAGTAGTCAAATTAGGATAGGTTACTAGAGCCGTCAAAACGGGCTTAGCCCGCCGGGTTAGCCCGTCCCGCCCCGCCAAAAGGGCGGGGCGGGCTCTAATTTTTTGAGCCCGTTTTAAGGCGGGCTTTTTAGCCCGCTCCCGCCTAACCCGCGGGCTTGGCGGGCCGGCGGGGGCCCGCCAAATGTATAATAAAAAATTATTAAAATAAATAAATACTACAATAGTAAATCTATAACATTTAATATGTCTTTTCATCTTGATTATATTACTAACATTAGTGTGTGTGTAATATATATATACACCCTTTTATATAATTAATGTAATAGTAATTGAATTTTGGTTTACAGTGTAAACTGTAAATCAAAATTCAATATATAATTACATTGAATTTTATAAACTAATTATATAATTATATAATTATATTAGTTTCCAATCTATAAATTAATACACTAATTATAATATACGGAGTATAAAGTATAAACTGTAAACTAACACTATATAATTATAATATATAGCTAACTGTACTGTAAAGTAATACAATAATTAATATATATATATATATAATCAAGTTCAAAACATTAGTAAATTATATAAATGATTTGTTATTAACTTATGGATTAACACTTATTTATTAGTCATTATTGTGTTTAAAAAATTACAAATACATTACTATATGTTTAAATTATCCAAATTATTTTAGTATACACTTACTACATTTTTATATTAATTTTTATTTAAATTTAAAACTTTTAAAATTTGGCGGGCCCCCGCCAAGGCCCGCGGGCTTAAGGCGGGGCGGGGCGGGTTGCCTCTACTTAGGCCCGCTTTTTGGCGGGCTTTTTAGCCCGCCCCGCCACAAAGGCGGGCTTTGACGGGCTTTGGCGGGGCGGGGCCCGCCAGCCCGCATTGACAGCTCTATAGGTTACTAACAAATCCGGCTGGGGATGGTAATGGGCTAGGGATTATTGATGATGGACTTTTACTTCTTTTAATAATTAGCCAATAATTAATAGAAATGGGAGACTTATGATGGAATATTGGAGGTTGTGTCTGGCCAACCTAGTAGTATACGGTATGTGGGTTAGGGGTAAGGCGTATGGTAGTTGAGGAGGGGTACCTAGGTTAAAGTGGGTAGGCGGTTGACGGCTAGACAAGGAGTGGGGCAGTTGGTGGCTAGACCGGGTGAGGCAGCTGGACCGAGTGAGGCGGCTAGTCCAAATGGGTTGATGGTAGGGTGCACGCGTGGGTGGCTGACTGTGCATGGCGGGGATGTGCCAGCGAGGCAGAACGACGGTGGGGATTGCATAGGGGTTGCATGACGGGGTTGGGGTTACCCGGTGCATAGTAGTGGCATGAGGTGGAGGGACGCGTGGTTGGTTGTTGTTGGAGGGTACAGGGTGTCGTAAATGTGGAGGGTGGCAATATGGTCCATAATAGTATAAATAGGGGGTTATGGTCTGTTTAGGACATCACTCAAGACATGAAGACTTTTTTGGTCCAGTGGTCAGGTTTTTTCCTCTCCAAGTCAGTGGGCTCAGGTTCAATCCTTAGTATTTGGGTTTTCTTAGCTTTTGTCTTTTTTATCTGGTCATTTATTTTTTATGTTTTCTATTTTGTATATTCGTTCATTGGTCCCTTAGGCCAGTTACGGGTTCTTTTGTATATTTTGTTGGTCCTCGCGCCCCGATAGTAAGAACATTGTCTCTTTCTTCACTCGTTCTATATTTTCGTACCCAGTTTATGATGAACTCGGTCCCGATAAAACCATCACATACATATAAGCGATAATTTGTTGGAGAAGAAAAATAAAGGCAGAAGGGTCAAATAGGCCTATGTACTACAACTGATTGTTCATCCAGCACCATGAACTACAATATGGTCCATCTAAACTCTCAAACTTATTATTTTGGAGCAAACAAACCCTCTAACCAATTTGTGACCTGTAATTGCAGGTATTACAGGTCATTTAGAGTTTCGGCGAACATCCGATCAAATTCCGGCAACTATAGTCACAATATCAATGACCGGCGATCGTTGACTGTGCTGTTGCCGGTCGCGTTCATTCTACCAAAGATGGCTAGTCGCCTTCTCTGGTCGTGCAAAAGGCGACCAACTTGGTCGCCATCTCCGGTAGTGGAGAAGGCCAAGGTGACCAACAGGTCGCCATCTCCAATCACCGGAGATGGCGACCAACCTTCTTCAGCAGAACACGACCGGCGACAACGACAGTAAACGGTTGCCAATCGTTGATATTATGACTTTAGTTGCCGGAATTTGGTCAGATGTTCACTAGAGGTTTGCCGAAACTCTAGATGACCTGTAATACTTGCAATTACAAGTCACAAATTGGTTAGAGAGTTTGTTTGCTCCAAAATATTAAGTTTGAGAGTCTAGATGGACTATATTGTAGTTCATGGTGTTGGATGAACAATCAGTTGTAGTACATAGGCCTATTTGACCCTTCTGCCAAAAATAAATGAAATCGTTATTTTAAGGGTAAAAATGTCAATATTAACATTACAGGGGAAAAATCACAACTTTTAACATAATTGAGGGGGCAAATGTAGATACATGAATAACTCATGTGGGGAAAAACTGCTATATGCATATAACTTTGGGGAAAAAGTGTTATTTTTCTTTTTCTTTTTCTTTTTTTTTTAAATGAAAAATGGAATCATTAATGGGATATTTATTTATCATTATAGTATGAATTGCTTTGTTGTTGTTAATGGTAATTATGTATGCAAAATCTCTTAGATTGCGATTTTGCTTTCATTTTCCATGAATATATTAGGACTTTTTGTATATTACCATTTACTTAATCTTATTATTTTATATTAATGGTAATTGATATTGTAACCCCTCGGTTTTTCCGACAAAGTTAAGGTTCGAGAATATAGATATATTTTTTTTAAGCTATGATATTAGGAGAAGGTCTCTCGGTGATCGAAAGAATTTTTTTTTCCTTACTAAGTTATTAATAAGCTGCGAACTACGTACCGGTCACGAACCGTAACATTTTTAAGGATGTAGATTCAGTTCGAATTTTTCCTAATCATACGATTAAGCCTGAACTTCTAGTTAGTTCAAGTAAAATTTTAAATGGACTGTAAGGGGTAAATTGTTACGAACCCTGTACCTATATTTCGCGAGATACCGAAAAATTCCCAATTTTGGTGATTAGCGACGGGATTATTTTTAGGATAATTTTGGTGTTAGAATTTTCCCGAATTAAGTTATAACCCTCCGAGCTTTCATCTGATTTAACCATAAACTGGCCAAATAAATTGTGATCTTCCTAGAGACTCCATAAGGTATTGACATGTGGCAACAAATCCTAACTAAGATTGGGTCATTAATGGCATGTCACATAGGTATGGGAGGATTGCACTTGTTGCTTAACTCTCAAGCCAAAACTCACATCACTCATCTCTCCTACTCCCCCACATTTTCGAATTACACAAGGAAGAAGAGGAAAGAAATTGTTTAGTCTTCCATTGTGATCAAAGAGCTCCCAAGCATTTTTCTAACTCAAGTGTCTAAGTGTAGGTAAGACTTTAGACTTTGTTTGGATTAAATCATCCCTAGAACTTAAGTGTAAATTAATGGTGCATGAAAATATTGTTGTTATGGTGACATTTTTAGGATCCTTGGACTCAAAGGAAGGAAACTAACAACTTCTTCGGTTTAAGATCTTCCAACGAGGTAAGGAATCCCTTAAGTTGGCTCAATCACTTGAAGGTGAACAAATGCTAGTAAATTACGTGACTAGGAAGTTTTACGTGAAAAAAAAATATGTGTTAAGTTGTGGATCTACAAGTTGGCTCAAAGAAATTACACTTTAATGTTTAGTAATTTTTGTATGCATGTTTATAGCTAGTTTATGCATATATAGGTTGTATTTATGTCCATATAGGCTTACACTTGTGAAAATATTGAAAAAAAATCAAGTTAGTCTCTGGCAGTAACTTCCGAGATTTATTGGGAAAAATTGGTAAGGTATTTTGACTCCATTTTTCTCAGATATGTAGTTCAATAAGTGTAGAACCCGCATATAAAATTTCGTAAGGATCGGAGTAGTATAAGTACGGTTTTCGAATTTTTTTCCAAAACTGGTCCAGAGAGAAAAATATTCTGGACAGCACACTGCCAATGGCAAAAAGGAAATTTTCTGTGGTTATTCGTGGATCAAAATGACCAAAACTTTTTATGGACATCAAGTACTATAAGTTGGGGTTCTACCATAAAAATTTCAAGTGAAAAAGAGTTCGGGAACTATTTTTACCGACTCAATCTTTCGGACTGCGCCAACTGAAATCTTCTGGCAGAGAGGCTGGACGTGGTCCGGACGCCTGCGTCCGCCGTGCGTCCGCTGGTGCGGCCAGCCGCGAGTCCGCGCGACGCGGACTCGTTTTCGACTTGTTTTTTACCAAACTTTTCCCCGATGTTTTTAATCCCGAGTATTGCGATGTTTTGAAGGCCTACGGGCAATCGGGTGAATTTTTGAAGACTCAAATATTGTTTTTGTGCATTATAATTACTAATTTAGAGAAAAATGGTGTTTTAAGAATTATCGTGACTCTCGTACTTGGATTTTCGTAATAGAAATAACGTTAACTAATATGTGTATTTTGGGGAATATATTCGAGCAAGTGTGATGGTTTTTGAGTCGTGTGAATATAATGAATGGTGAGGGGTTCTGTATGAATTGTTCATACTGCAGAGCGAAGTCTATTCGCTGAGTGAATGGTGAGATTTTGTATGATTTATTCATACTGCAGAGCGAAGTTTATTCGCTGAGTGAAGTGTGAGATTTTGTATGATTTATTCATACTGCAGAGCGAAGTCTATTCGCTGAGTGAAGTGTGAGATTTTGTATGATTTATTCATACTGCAGAGCGAAGTCTATTCGCTGAGTGATGTGTGAGGTTTTGTATGATTAATTCATAATGCAGAGCGAAGTCTATTCGCTGAGTGAAGTGTGAGGTTTTGTATGATTGATTCATACTGCAGAGCGAAGTCTATTCGCTGAGTGGAGTTGTGAGGATTAATTGTCGGGTGTCTCGAACAATAGTGTGGGCGTTGTGTTTCTCACTTTTGAACTAAATGAATATTCTCGGAAATGGAAGTGTTATGTGCCGAAGTTACTTATATATTGTGGTACTATTTTATCGTTGAAATGATTGCAGGAAGACTGCGACCGTTGGGTAACGTTTATCTTTTTACTTATTATTATTATTGTCGCTTTTGAAACCTTTGTTTACTTTCGAGTGACAATGGATTTCCTTACTTAGCCGTCACGCTAACTACACTTCGTTGTGTCCTTTACCAGATGGAGTCTAGTATGGGTTCTTGTAGCCCGGGGAACTCTAGTGGTTCCTTAGAGTTCTACCTCCCCCTCTTTGACTATGACAGCTACGCGCACTTGTTGACGGGGGATGACCCGTATGCCCTAGGTTTCGCTCCAGATCCTCCTGCTCCAGTCTGTACTCCCGATTCGGTTCTTGCTCCAGACCCGGTCTATGCTCCTGCCTTGGGCCCGATCCATGCTCCTGTTTCTCCTCCTCCGCAGTACAGTCCTCCCCCAGCTTACCCGACTACACCCTCTCGCATTCCGGTTCGCAGTAGTGAGCCGACTTTTTTGGATAGGGCCCAGTCTAGGTTTGGGTTCTATCCCATCGAGGTGTTAGAGGGGAGTGACCCCTTAGAGTTCGTGGTCTTTTATCCCTATCCTTGGGATCCCAGTCCTTCAGATTATTGGGATGAGTGGTCTATGGTGAACACTCCTTGCTACTTTTTGGACCATATCACCTGGTTCGCAGGTGAGTGGCATCTAGTATGGGGTACGTTCACCTGGTTCGCAGGTGAGTGGCATCTAGTATGGGGTACGTACACCGGACCGGTGTACCGCCTCTTAGAGTAGTTTGGTTGGTTGGGGAAGTTCGGGGTAGGACTCTTTTGTGTATATGTATCCTTTTGTAGCCATGATGAACTTATTTGGCTAGTAGGTTGTACTAAAACTCTTGTATATAGTGGTAGCTAGTGCAGCTACCCCTTTTGCTTATATATATATGAAGTCAAGTTGGGTAATGGTGATGATGTGAAGTAGTTTTCCTTTCCCTTAGCCTGTGCACCTAGAGCGAACTCCGCATGGTTTCGGCTGGGTTCGGTCTAGGTGTGGCGGTAACTACTCCGGAGGTACGGTATAGCCGAGCCGGGGTGTTACAGATATATGTTTGATGGCGGGAGCATTCCCCAATTTGCTTGTCATTGGTTACTGTGGATAACCATTTAACTGCCTTTTTGTTTCCATTTTTAATAAAACTTTAATTGGATTACTGTTATTTTATTAATTTTTATAATAGTAAATGGGTAATCCATGTGATATGTTTACTTGAGAATTGTTTTTATTATTACCATAATTTGTTACCATTATTAATGGCAATTCCAACTCAATATTGGCATTTTCAATTTAATTGGAAGCTATTTATTTTCGGTAACATTTTTGTTATTATAATGGTAATAATTTTTGTCTGTAAATTGATTTTAATTATGCCTTTATCTGGACTCGTTAGACTCAAGAATGTTGAGTTATTATTTTCCATCATTAATGTTTTTTGACTTAAGTTATAAGTTTTAAAATTTCTCCAAAAAAGGTTTTTAAGTCTTGCTATTTTGGTGATTGTTTTTCCATTTTAAGTTTCCTAATTGTTATAATATTATGTGATTATTATCGCTATCCATTTTAAAATTTTTCCATAATTTGATAATATTCTTAAGTATGGAGTGTGATCTTGTATTACAATTTGGAAAAAAAAACATATGTTTATAGCAATCATGGTTGCAAAAATCGCGCCTAGGCCGCCTAGGCGGCCGACAGGCTGACGTTTTTTTTTTTTTTAATATTTTTATTGCAAATCTTAAACATTTAAACTATTAATGTTATAATGTATTAACTAATACTCTAATAGTCTAATAAGTAATAACTAATAATTAATAACTTAATAAAATAAAAAGTACTACGTAATAACTAAATTAAACTAATAAGTAATGCACTAATAATTAATAAATAATAACTAATAACTTAATGAGTGTTAACTATTTAACTATTAAAGTGTAAAGACTTACAATGTTAAACACTTTAAAATTATTAACACTTACAATATTTTTTAATTTTTTTTAAAAAATTCAAAAAAAAAATAAAATTTAGGCGCCGATTACTAGCGATTTTTTCAACCTTGATGGCAATTGGATTTTGTTTTCCTTTTCAGTCTTGCCATAATGATTTTGATTATGATGGGATGAATTATATTTTGGAATTCTTATTGAATTTGCTTATTCAAAACTTTTATGGTAATAATGATATATGATGTGACATCTAATAATTATAGTTATTATTAAATGTTGTTCGATTACTATTAAGAAAATTGATTCTTTCGTTATTACTATTATGTAATAACTAGTATTTTCGCCCGTGCGTTGCACGAAATGAATTTGTTATAATATTTTAAGAATATTTGGATCGATATACCATTATATAAATTATAACATCGAATATTATATAGTACAGTGCAATTGATAAAATTAGTTGGATTGATTATGTTTTCTAATGTTTTCTTTGCTTGAATGAGAGAAAATTTGATTCACGGATAAATTTTTGTATTATTTATTTAGATAATAAAATTAAAGATAAAATTATTTTTTAAAAAAATATAATATTGAATATGTACATTTATTTGATTATAAGATTATTGCAAAAGTATCACTCAATTAATTGAATAATATATGACGTGTTTGTTTACAATTATCTTAAAAGATCTATATTTAATATAACTTAATAATTATATTATTACAAAAATAAATATGGAAAAATGAGAAATAATTTAACTTTAATTATTACAGAGTATAAAAATAAATTCAACGACCAATATTTAGCTTAATTACCATAATAATTATTAGGCAATTATTATTAGTCAATTACACTAAATTAATTATTTTTCATTAATAGGAATATCAATTCGTATATACAAAAATTATTATTATTATTATTATTATTATTATTATTATTATTATTATTATATATTAAATATGTTCGACCTTCTACAGTGTTTATGTCACACGTGTACTAATTAATTTGATCAACGACATCTAAAGTTGGTGAGAGGATTACTCAACCTTCTAGTTAATAAATATTAATTATTATGGAGTACTATTTATTAATATAATTAATAATTAATATAATTAATTAATTAATATTTAATTTATATAATTATAATAATATAATTGCATATTATATTTCCAATGAAATATTAATATATTCATTTTATTTTTCCTAATGTTTTAATTTCCTTTTGAATATATTCATTTCCTTTTTCCTTTATAAAAAGAATTATTGATTGTCATTCATTTTTCCTTCATAATTTTTTCGTAATATTTTATTTGTTGGTTACTAATTCTTTTGTAGGGAAAGCTATGCTATATTTCCAGTGAAATATCAATATATTCATTTTGTTTTTCCTAATATTTCATTTCCTTTTAAATATATTCATTTCATTTTTCCTTCATAAAAAGAATTAATATTGATCTTCATTCCTTTTTCCTTCATAATTTTTTCCTATTATTTCATTTGTTGATTACTAATTTTTTCATATGGAAAGTTGTGTTATATTTCCAGTGAAATATTAATATATTTCTTTCATTTTTCCTAATATTTCATTTCCTTATAAATATATTCATTTCCATTTTCCTTCATAAAAAAATTAATATTCATTTTCATTCTTTTTTCCTTCATAATATTTTCCTAATATTTTATTTGGTAGTTACTAATTTGTTTGTAGAGAAAGCTGTGTTATATTTCTAATGAAATATTAATATGTTAATTTCATTTTTCCTAATATTTCATTTCCTTTTGAATATATTTATTTCCTTTTTTCATTCATAAAAAGAATTAATATTATTTTACATTCATTTTTCCTTTATAATTTTTTCCTAATCATTCATTTGGTGGTTACTAATTTTTTCGTAGGGAAAAGTTGTGTTATATTTCCAGTGAAATATTAATATATTCATTTTATTTTTCATAATATTCCATTTTCATTTTAGTATATTCATTTCCTTTTTCCTTCATCAAAAGAATTAATATTGATTTCCATCCATACCTTTTTCATTGGCCTGATTCCTATTAAGAATACAATGTAATAGGTTTTGATGATACCAAACTTACCGTATGCGCTGAAAAATAAAATCAAAGTTTATTTTCTTACAAATCAGCCATATAAGTAAGTATAAGTGTTAGCATCATCAAAAAGGGGGAAATTGTTAAGAACACAATGTAATAGGTTTTGATGATACCAAATGTAATTCACAATCCCCTAAGTCTCGAAGGATAGGAAGTCCTTGTAAGTTCGACAAGTAAACTAAGAGCGAAAATACAACCGGGTAATTGAGCTCAACTCGGAAAATATTTAAGCTTAAGGTAAACTTGTTTGAACATCTTAGAAAGTTTCATGTTGTAACCTTATAGATAGATCAGAAGAAGGCACGAGACAACACTGGAGGAATAAGGGTCTGCGAGACATCAACTAAGTCTCGAGACATAAGCAGAGTTCGAGAGATGGGATCTCTCGATACATCAATCAAGTTCGAGACATGGGATCGAGACATCAGGTAGTCGAGACATCAACATCGGTCTCGAAAAACTGATACTTCTCCAAAAGATTAAATGGCTGTTGAGAAGCATGGATAAAGTAATCTAAGTTTGGAGAAGAAGAATATCATGGAAATAAAATATTAAGGAAGTGCCGAAAGAATATTATGGAAACTACCAGAAGTGGATGCCACGTCAGAATTCCACAACAAACGGATAGAAGATGCACCAATCCAAGGTCGGTCTTATTCCCTAAAACGAGGATCAATGGGAATATAAAAAGAGTAACTTTTACCAAAAGCAGTAAGTGGAGCATGGACTCAAGAAAGTGGATTATGGGATATTCACTACAAGACAAAGGGTTCAAGTTACAAGACCACCACTCCATGAAACATGCAAGTCCCATAATCAGCATGGGAGATAGATTTCAAACGGAATAATTTTCCCTCCAACGGAATTATTCCTCAACTCTCATATATAAGGACGTGAAGACACAAGTGAAGGAGCGAAGTGATTTTCAAATAAGAAGTGTCTGATTCAAACGTTCAAAGTGCAAGAGCTCAATCTGGAATATCATCCTTGATATTCAAAACAGCGAGAAAAACACATCTTAGTGTTTGAAAGAGTTACAAAGCTTAACTTACTATACATCTAGAAGGTGACCGAGGCTGCTCTACAAGGAAGTCTATTCAACGATAGCTTTCGGTCAGATTGGAGATTGTTACACTCAACCCGTGACAACCGGAACAACCTTGCTTTAGAGAAGGCAAGAAGAGGCGGAGTAACCTGGGAGCTGTCTTGTGAAGATCTTGAGGCTTGAGGCGGGCTTGGTGATCAAAGCTCAAGTGCTCAAGAGGTGGAGTAACAAGAAGCGGGGCGAAAAACCTGAGGCTTGAGGCGGGCTTCGTGATCAAAGCTCAAGAGCTCGATATTGTACTAAAAAGGAAAGTTTTAGTGCAATCCTTCTAGGGAGTTTCTAGAAGAAGAGTGGACGTAGGCGGGTTGGCCGAACCACTTAAAAATCTCTCTCGCATTTACTTTCTGCTTTTATCTCTCGCTATCTAACTCTCGAACTGCACTGCATATAATCACACCTCTCGAACTAACTCAAACTCGTGCTAATTAAAAAGGGGATAACTTTTCCGCTGCGCATAAAACTTTGTCTTCATCTTGTGGGGTATCGGACCTAAACATCCCAAGTCCAATACACACGAGAGGTCGAAAAAAGATTTGCAAAATCTTATACAAGTCTATTCACCCCCCCCCTTCTAGACTTGTACCCGATCCCCTTGGGACCAACAATTCCTTGTCAATTAGTAAGAAAATATTAATAACAGATTCCTTGCCAATTAGTAATATTTATTTTTTTTTCGTTCATAAAAATTTATTTTTAATTTCCATATGATTAAAAATTAATATAATTATAAAAATATAATTGTTGAATATATTTTTAGTGAAATATTAATAAATTTATTTTTTCTCATTCTAAATAATTAATATAATTATAATTATAATATGATTTTCGATTACATTTCCAGTGAAATATGAATATATTCATTTCATTTTTTCTTCATATATTCATTTCCATTTCTTTTTCCTTCATATTTTGTTGCTAATATTTCATTTGGTGGTTACTAATTTTTGCATAGGGAAAGGTATGTTATATTTATAGTGAATTTTTATTATTAATCTTCTGATCTTTTTCATTTGGCCTGATTCATGTGCCAATTAGTAACATTAGTAACATAATATTAATAACAGATTTTCTTTTTCATTCATAAAAATATTTTAATATTCATTTTCATATAATTAATAAGTAATATAATTATAAAAATATAATTGCCAATTATATTTCCAATGAAATATTAATATATTCATTTTCTTTTTTCATTCATAAATATTAATATTATTAATATAATTTTAATAATTTAATTGTCAAAATAAATTCAATTCCTTTTTTGTTCAATTTTCAATCAAATATTAATATTAATTTACTTTTTCAAATAGTCTAAATTCCGTGTCGTTTAATTTTCAGTTAATTATTTTTTAATATTCTTTTTTTTTGAACTATAATTTCACCTCTGAACATGGTATGAATAAACGAATAAAACAACTACATATTCAAAGTAATGTAAAACCATGAAATGTTAATATTTAAACAAATTACACAAATTTAAAATTTGAAATCTTTAATGCCCAAAAACATAAAATGACAATGATTTCAACAGGAAAATATTCTATTAATTGCTTCTCAACTTTCACATCTCTTAACAGATCCATTATCCTTTGCATCACATTGCTTATTAGGCTCCAAATATCTACATTTGTAATTAAAGAATCAAGAGAGCTGGAAATATAAGATTTCAAATATGAACGAATAGTTAAAAAAATCAATTAAAAAAGAATAGTTAATACTTAGAATAAAAGTTGTAGTTATTTGAAAAATTAGCTTACCTTTCGACAATTGAAGCTACTAACAATTAATTCCCGCGCTTGTGATTGCAAAATATAAGAACCTGCAATGAATTTAACCAAAAAAAAAACAAGATAAGATAAGAACAGTAAAAAAAACAGAAAACGTGTCACACTTTTTTGGAGAAGGGTGGTTTTTCCTATGTACACTGATGCTTTCAAAAACGAAAAACAACAGAACTAAGAGAGGTTAAAATTGGTGGTGGTGGTTGACTGTGTTTCTTCTTGTATTTATAGCCCTAAAGAGAGAGAGACATAGTTATTATTGGTAATTGGTAATAATTGGTAATTGGTAATTGGTAATTCATTTGATTGCCATTCATATGTTTTCACCATTAACGTAATAATAACATATCTTTTGGTAATAATTGGTAATTGGTAATAAATAAATGGAATTGTAAACAAATAGGTATTGGAATATAATATATATGGAATTCAATTATAATTAATAGAATTCCACACAATTATAACTAATATATTTTTATATATTATTATATAGATATAGATATAGATATAGATTATTATTTTCTACCATAATAAATAAATAAATAAATCTATACCATAAATATTTGTCAATGGTATTACATTAATGCATGTATATGTATTAATCTATAAAATACAAATATACTATCATAATAATTAATTACCATAAACAATTTTCAGTGGTATTACATTGATGCACGTATATGTATTAATCTATAAAATATAAATATACTATCATAATAATTAATTACTATAAACAATTTTCAGTGGTATTACATTAATGCACGTATATGTATTAATCTATAAAATATAAATATACTATCATAATAATTAATTACCATAAACAATTTTCAGTGGTATTACATTAATGCACGTATATGTATTAATCTATAAAATACAAATATACTATCATAATAATTAACATAATTACTAATAAGGAATTACCATAATTACTAATAACTAATTACCAATCTATACTATATATAATATATTATGATTACCATAATTATTAATATTATGATAGAATAATATTAATTAATTATAATTAGAATAATAATTACCATATTACTAAAATGCCCCTACGTTTGGGCGGGAAAGTTTGGAGGAGGATAATGCTTTTATATATAGTATAGATTATTAGAATTATTATAGTAATAAAATGATTATCAATTTTTTAAATTGATGTATCAATGATTTGTATCGTTACTATCATCATTGTTATTAAATGTAAGATGTTATAATTGAGAAAATTGATTATTCCGTTATTACTATTACATAATAATTGTTGGTATTATTACAGTAATAACGATTATCATTTTTGGACTGAGGAATCAATGTGTCATAATATTATTGCCATTATAGTTTTGCACTTGAGATTTTTCCCAAAATGGTCCCTCGACTATTGCTCATTCTCAATTTTGCATTTCAAAATTGCACCAAATGTAGCGACTTTCAAAAAAACTCACCCAAATCAGTCTTCCGTTAGATATTATGGTTACTCAGCATTAAAATGGATGGCATTTTGGTCCTTTCACCTATTTTGTGCCAAATACACATAGCAATACTTGAGGGACCATTTTGGGAAAAAACTATTTTATTTATTTCATTTTTGTTTTTATACCCTATCAAATTAGAATTCCTTATAGATTTTTTCTCACAAAAAAAGGGATCATTTTAGAAAAAAAAAACTCTATTATTTATTTATTTATTTATTTTATTTTTGCTTATTTTTATTTTTGTTTTTAGACTATCAATTTAGAATTTCTGTAAATTTTTTCTCCAAAATATAAATAGTTAAAATTCCACACTTCAATCCCAAAATTTTCAACTTTCTCTAACGATTTTTTCTATTTGTCTAAATATACAAACATTTCCTCTATCTCTACAAGTTTTAAAATATATTTCGTAACTTTCATAAATACTTATATTATTTTTATTTTTATTTTTAAAATTTAATGTTCTTATATATCTTTTAAAAAAACATACTAAATGTTCAATAAACAATTAATTACTATGTATGACAATAAATATTATTTTTATCATTGAAAATAACTTTTTTTTTACATGTGTAATGTGTTAGTTAAAAATTTTCACTTTCAAATTTAAGTTTATTAATATTCATATATAAAATGCAAACAAACTTCAAAATGGCAAGAACTTGTAATTGTGTTAAAGTTTACATAGTGAAGTAGATGATAATTACAAAAATATCATAGTATTTTTTTTTTAAATCTAGTCATATCTGTCGAATTTTTACAGATGTAAGGCTAAGATTGGTTCTTATTTCTCTTCAATGAGTATTTATGAAAGTTACAAAATATATTGTAAAACTTATAAGATAGAGGATAAAAATTTAAAATATAAACAACATCAGTTTGTATAAAAATTGATGTCGTATATTATTATTATTATTATTATTATTATTATTATTATTATTATTATTATTTAAATAAGATACCACGTCAGTTTATTTAATAATCAACTTGATATCTTTTTTTTTTATTTAATATATATTTACGAAATCAATTTTTGGCTAAAAAATGACATCATTTGTACTTTTTTAAAATATTAAAAATAATATACAACGTTAGTTTTATAAAATTGATGTCATATCATTTATTTATTACATTGGCCAAGACTACGTCGGATAACAACCAGCATTAAAAGAGGTTTTTGTGGTAGTGATATGATTATTTATGAAAGTTACTGAATGTATTGTAAACCTTGATAGGATAGATGAAAAGTTTGTATGCTTAGACAAAGGGAAAAAATATGTACAGAAAGTTGAAAATTTTGTGTTGGAGTGTGAGATTTTAACTATTTGTATTTGTAAGAAAAAATCAACAGAAATTCTTGTTGGTCTCGATTGGGTGGTGGGAAGTCTAGAGTGGGGGTGGGGGGAATAAACTTTTCAAACAGATTAAAAACTCAATAACACTTTAACCAAAATAATTCCAAGTAAATAAGTTCAACTTGAAATAATGCACAGCAGAATATACAAACGGTAAAGTTCTATAAATAAAGTCCACGTAAAACTGAAGAGATATCTCGCATGCAACACGGTGAAATATTCTGAAATAGCTCAAATGATAAGTATGCAAACTTTGGTTCACATGCAAACGTGGGAACACACAAACCCAGATGGATAAATCAACACAGTATGAAATGGGTTAGTCAAATATGCAAAATAAATAAAGTGCTGTAAAGTAAATAGATAAAGAGATTTATAGTGGTTCAGAGGTGGTGAAATCCTCCTAGTCTACTCTTCTCCTTTAACTCCATGGAGGGAATTCACTATCTTGTTCACCCAAATACAAATTGTGAAACACCAGTGCTACACAAGCACTTCTCCGAGTTTCTCGCACCCAGCTACGCTCTTGCACCAACCAAATGTCTCGCACAAACCTACACTTAGTTCCTCCGAGTGTCTGGCACAAAGCTACACTCAACCAAGAATTTCACAACCCTTTGCTACTCTCCCTCTTTCTATACTCAATAGAGATGTTTTTACAAGAAATAAAGATTTTTTTCCTAAGACTTGAGTTTTCTCGTGTATAGCTCAATATTAGCACTTCTTAATTTTCATTCATTATTTTTCGTTGTTCGATCGTGTTCACCGTGCTTGTCTTCATTTCTTCTTGGGCTATTTATAACTCAAGAAGTTATTTGACCGTTGTGAAAATTCAAATTTTGAACATTCACTTGATTTGATGGTCTTGCCAACTTAATCTAATAGCCTTGCCAATTTGATCTGATAGCCTTTAATGCTTCTAGTAATTCTTTGGAAATTTTCACCATTGCAATTTGCTCAAAAAGTATTCCAATTTAGCTTAATTGATTGAGTCTTGAAACTTGTAGCTTCAAATTTTTAACTTTGTTACCTTCAGAGCATGATGATATTCTTGACTTTGTTGAATCCTTGATATGATTTTGGGAAGTTGATCTTCTAAAATATTTTTCTGGTGATTCTTGCTTTAGCTTTGATAATTATCTTCATAAACTCACATCCTTAATTTTAATCTGATCTCTGCTTAACGTATTGGTCGATTGTAGTATTTGAAATTCGGCTAAGTGGTGTTCCACTTCAAAGTTACACTTCCTTGTTCAAAAAAATTAAGTCTTTGCGCATGTAGAAATGTAGTGTAGTACACGCACCATATGCCTTGCCAAACTTCCACCCCAAAGTTCAACTTGCACTCTTAAGTTCCTCTCCTAAGTTCCACTCTTGAGTATAAATAGAAATTTGACTTTGACTTCCACTCTAACTTAGCCGTGTCAAGACTTGGCCTCTAAACTTAGTCTCCAAAAGACTAAAATATTATGAGTGGAATTCGAATTATAAACTAGTAATTATAATGCTCAAGTCTTCTACCCAATACTTCATATTAACTCATTAGTTTGTATTATCAAAACAATATATTTGATAATACTTCACATTTGATAGCATATGGTATAGCTTTAGACACTTCATGTAAGGACATTAATGAAAAGGAGAAAAGGGTGGGTTTACTAACCCTATCCTCACCTTTAATTAGGGATTCACTAACTTCATTATTGCCTTGAATTAGGGATCCATTGTCTCCCCATTATCTGTCATTATTATCCTTATTCAGAAAGTGGTGCAAATAATTAAAGAAGGAAATTTCAGGATTAGTGCATTGATGGAATGCAACTATATAAAGCCATCTAATCCCCTCACTGCTTGACATTAAGTCTCATACACCATCTGAGAGAGTTGAGTCAAGTGAGAGAAAAATAATTTAGAAGCTCAAGAGTTCAAGCAATCATCAAACAAATAACTATGGCTAGAGGTTAGATCCTATATTTCATATACTTCAGTTCAGTTTTTATTCTTACAGTTGGTATCAGAGCAAAATATAATCTCTGCCTAGTTATTTGTTTGAATATGTATGCAAGTTGAATATTATTATTCTGTTAAATGCATACATATATTTATGCTTGCTATTTTTTTCCAGTATGTACATATATATTTGGTTTTATATATGTATATATATACGTGAAAAATAGAATTATTATTGTTTTTCGAAATATAAAGAAATAATTTCGAAATAAAAATAAAAATCAACATACTGCCTATATATTATTTTTGTATGTATACACATATGGATACGAAATCTATACATACAAACCTACTGCTTGTTCACCGGAGAGACACCGGATTTATTCACCGGCTTTGGTCTTCGATTTATCATCCTCCGGTCTGAGATCGGCTCGAGGTGGTGGCGTGAAAGGTGACCGGCGATGGCGGTGGTCGCGAACGGTGGACAGAACCGGCGACCTCTTCCTCCGCGTCTCTCTCCGGTGGATCTGGTTTTGGCGGCGACGAAGCTGCTCTCCGTGATCGGCGGTGGTGGAGCTCGGCAGTAGCGACTGCGGTCTTCCGCCGCGTCTCCCTCTCCCTCTCCGTTTTTCTTTTCTGTTGAAAGCTGCTGCAGTGCTGCGTATTGTTAATCATTTAGGAATGCTAGCCTGCTAGGTTTGCTTCTGGCAGATGGAGTATTATGGACTTTATCTAAGTTTATTAATTAAAATGAACATCATAATGGTGTAAGGTTTATGGGCTTGGGCCAATATTATAATGGCCTATTTTATGGTTTATAGGCTTGGGCCTATTTATTATTGAACTAGATGAAGAAAATGATGATGGATTATAATTGATTGGGCTTTCTTTTATAATTTTATGGGCCTATTTTGACTATTTATGCTTGTTGTAAATATTGGGCCCATCTAATTTGAGGATTGGATTAATTTTCCCAATTTCTTGGACGAACCCAATTTCTGAGATTCTCATTATAATTGGGCCCATTTGGTTTGTGTAAGACATTTGATTTTGTTTTATATTTTGGGATCATTATAATTATAAAAGGGCCTATATTTGTTGTTAGGCTAAATTAAGTGAACAAGATTGTTGGATTATTTTTCTTGGACCAAATCAGGCCCATTTCGGCCAGCCTAGTCAACAATTAAAATGGGCTTATTTAGTTTATCTAGAGCATTTAGTCTTGCTTTAAATTGGGCCTATTTTATTCTTTGGCTTGATTTAGTATTTTCCTTCCATTATATTTGGACTTCTTATATCCTTAATTGTTCAATTTAATTCTTCATTAATTTATTATTAAATTATTATTCAATTTTGAGCAAATATTGAGTTCTACATTTGCTATATAAATATTTAATTTGATAATGAGAATTATATTAAATTGCCTTAAGTATTGCAATTTAATTATAAAGTATGAGTTGATAATATTCATAATCTGAGCATGCTATTTGTATATTTATTGCAATAATTATTTGACTGTTATAACTATGCCTTTAGAAAAGCATGATATTTAAGGATGAATTTAGAGCCTTTTAGGTCTGAATTAAATGTTTATTATGCATGATATAGTCCCTTTTAGGTGAATTTAGTGCCTTTAAGGATAGATTAAGCATATTATTACTCTCCAATTGTGTCTATTTAAAGCGCACGTTAAGGAACCCAAGAAAGTTCACCCCATTAAAAGTCTTATCCATAAGTGAACTCACAATCTTATAGATCTCTCAAACGATTTTACTTCAAATATGAGAACGCATGAATTAGGGAAGTTTCTTGGGGAAGAATACTAGTTATATGGCCCTGGCTTAAAACGCCTTACTGGCTGAAACTGCCATAGTGCCTTCAGCCATATTGCTACTAGTCCCCTTGCGACGTTACTCTGTCTAAGGAGTTGGTTTTTAAAGGAGCCTTAGCACCTACCAACTTTCCTGGGAGTATATCTAAAGATTGTCTATCATGATTTGGTTTAATTTGTTTGTTAGGCTTTAAAATCTCTTGCCAATGTGATAATGTTTAATTTTTGGTTGATTAAAGAGTAGCCACAACATCTTTAATTTACCAAAATTACATCTTAAGTTTTACTCACATAAAGTTTAGGCAAGAATATTGTGGTTAACTCTGCGTAATATGATAAAATTTCGCCCACAGGCAATTTTGTTGTATTTGTAGTGTTAATTAGGATGAAATATGAAACTATGATCATAATTTACCCACAGGGATTATGTATCGGCATATAGTTTGGTAGTTTTGTCATTAAGGGTGGAAAAATCAAATCAAAATCGTACCCATTCTGTTTCCACCATTCAGCCTGATGGATTCATTGTGCGTAAAAATTTCGCCCACAGGCAATTTTTATGGCATACGAATCTATCTTATGCATAACTTACATTGGTAACAATATGCACTTCAGTCTCTCTCTCTATATTTTGCCTCAAAAATTTAACCAAGCATTTATTTCCTTACAGCATCTCAATCTGTTAATCGTACAAATTTGAACATTGAAGTTCCAGAACTTAGGGGTTACAATTATAAAATATGGAAAGAAAGAATTCTCCTTAATTTAGGGTGGAATGACTTAGACTATGCTATACATAATGAGAAACCACCGGTCCCCACTAAAGACAGTACCCAAGATGACATTGTGTTATATGAGCGATGGAATAGGTCTAATTCGCTCAGTACAATGTACATCAAGGCGAAAATATCTGATGAGATTCGGGGTTTTATTAATGAAAAGCATAAAGATGTCCGAGCATTACTCAAAACTATTGACGACCAGTTCGTCACTTTAGAAAAGTTTTTAGCTAGCACCCTTATTATGAGATTTTCTTCTCTCCGCCTCACTTCCATTAAGGGTGTGCGTGAGCACATCATGGAATTAGAAGACATTGCGGCTCAACTCAAAACTCTTGGGATAGACATGTCAGATGATTTCGTGGTGTACTATGCTTTGAATACCCTACCATCACCATATCGACCCTTTAAAATTTCTTATCACACACATAAGGAAAAATGATCAATTTCTGATTTAATGACCATGTGTGCTCAAGAAGAAATAAGGTTAGTGAATGAAATGGGTGATAGTGCCATGCTGGCTACAGCATACAAGAAATCTAAATCTGGCAAATCTCGGGGTTCCACTTCAAAAGCTAAGAGGAAGAACACAATTCCTTCTCAAGATAGCATAAAGAAGGTGCATAAGTGCTACTTCTGTAAAAGGAAGGGACACATGAAGAAGAATTGCATCAAGTGGATCAAGAAGAAAGGTAACCTATCCTCATTCGTATGTCATGAATCTAGTATGTCAAATGTTAATACTAATTCATTGGTGGATTGATTCTGGTTAAACTATCCACATTGCAAATTCTTTACAGGATATGCAAAATTTGAAACAACCAATGGGTGAAACTAGTACCAATCGTTGTAGTATTAACAAAATTTCTCAATGTTATGGCATCGGAGATTAGAACATATCTCCTTTGAGCATATTAAAAGATTAGTAAAGGATGGAGTACTTTTTACTCTAGACTATACTAATTTTGAGACTTGTATTGACTACATTAAGCATAAGCAGACAAACAAGTCAAAGAAATGTGCCAATAGAAGTTTAACATTGTTAGAAATTATACATACTGACATATATGGACATGCATGGTCAAAAAATATTTTATCACCTTTATTGATGACTTTTCAAGTTTTACCTATGTGTATTTACTTCATAATAAGTATGAAGCATTGAATATCTTTAAATTATTTAAAGCTGAAGTTGAAAATCAATGCAATAAGTAAATACAAATAGTTAGGTCTCATAAGGGAGATAAATACTATGGTAGATACACGTGAAAAGAAACTTGACCCGAACACTATTAGTGCTTTCTTCATTAGATATGCACAATTTTCTAAGGGTTATAAGTTTTATTGTCCATCACATACTACTAGGATTGTGGAATCAAGAAGTGCTACGTTTCTTAAAGATGACTTGATTAGTGGGAGAGATCAATTTAAGGACTTAGTTCCTATTTTCGATCATATTGATTCTCACATTTCTACGTCATCTAATGGAGTTATATTTATATATCATACTCCTTCAGTTAAACGACCCACTGTTGATATTCCAGAAATTGTTGAAACTCAATCAATTCAGGATTTATAGTAAGTTCCTAAACCGATGTAGATTTAACCAATTTAATAACTGTCCTCAGTTCCTGAAGAGGTAGTTGCCCCGCAAACTTTTTCAAGGTTTCAGTGGTTCAACATTAAAGATAATCTAATTGGGTATGATGTTCAACATTACCTAGTTACTATGTATTGTATCTTCAATAATTTGACATTAGAGCCAAAAATGATCCTGAAATATTTTCACCAATCATGAATTATTCATAATCTAATTTGTGATAAGAAGCCATGAAAGATGAAATGAATTCCATAAAGAGTAACGAAGTTTGGGATCTTGTTAAGTTACCTAATGGGGCTAAGACTATTCAGTAGGTAAATTAAGAGATACAAGACCATGCTTGTTGCTAAGGGATTCACTCATAAAGAAGGTATCGATTACAAGGAGACTTCTTCTCCTTTATCAAAGAAAAGATTCTCTTCAAATTATTTTTTGGCTTTAGTTACACATTTTAATCTTAAGTTGCAATAAATGGATGTGAAAATTATATCTAGAATAGGAAGTTTTATGTAACAACCTATAGGTTTATCTTCTTGGGTAGTGAGAATTTAGTATGTAAGATTAAGAAATCCATATATGGCTTAAAACAAGCCTCCCGCCAAAGGTACATTAAGTTTGACAGGGTTCTTTCTTCATTTGGTTTTGTTGAAGATCCCTTTAATCATTATATATACCAAAAGGCCAGTGGGAGTAAAATTTGGACCCGCTACTAGTGATATGGGATACTTCGTGACGTGAAACAATTCCTTTCTATGAACTTTGATATTAAAGATATGGGTAATGCACTTATGTTATAAGGATAGATCCCGGGACATACTGATCTATCGCAAGAAACCCGTATAAACAAAGTTTTGGAAAGATTCAGATTTAGAATTGTTCACCAAACGTTGCTCCCATAGCAAAAGGAGATAAATTCAGTTTAAATCAATGTTCTAAAATTGACCTGGGGAAGTCCATGAAGAACATTCCATATGCTGAAGCGGTTGACTGTCTTGGATACATTCAAGTATGTACAAGACCGAACATTGCTTTTGGAATGTTAGGACGATACCTGCATAATCCAGGCATAGACCACTAGAAAGCTGTAAAGGAATTTTAAGATATTAATATATATATATATATATATATATATATATATATATAAGCTTGGGTTTTGGAAGACGAATATCTTAAAGATGTCATTGGATATTCTAATGCGGACTTTACCGGCTGAGTTGATTCTCGAAAATCAACTTCAGGGTACATATTTATTATGGCTGGTAAGGCTATATCATGGAAAAGTGTTAAACAGTCTTTAATAACTACTTCTACCATGAAAGCCAAGTTAATTTTTTATATTTTGAGGCCACTTCACAAGGTGTATGGCTTAAGAATTTCTTCTCCTCTAGGCTTAGAATTTTTGAATTCTATATCTAAGCCATTAAGAATCTATTGCGACAACTCAACCGCAGTTTTCCTAACTAAGAACGACAAAAGTGGGAGTCGAATTAAGCACATCGACATAAAGTTCTTAGCTATAAGGAAGCGAGTTAAAAAGTAAATTGTGGTCATTGAGCACATCAGTATTGAGTTGGTAATAGCATATTCCTTGACTAAAGGCATGCCTACAGTTAAATTCAAGGATATTGCTGAAAAGATAGGACTTTCACCCATTTTGTAATATTGTATATACATACAGTTTTAATGAATGAAATTCTTTCGCATTCAGAAATTTTCTCATAAAGTGTGTACACTCCAAATTCATCGAGAAAATACTTCAGTTGGATTTGAAATAAACATATGTTTTATTTTCATTAAGTTTTCTTGTTTCCTAATTAAGTACTTAAAGGCAATTTGCATTTAATCATAATGGATATTGCTCGTATTAATGAGGACATATCATTATGGTTAGTGTTATCTTGTACTTTGAGTTTGATATTTGCACCAAGTGGGAGAATGTAAGGACATTAATGAAAAGGACAAAAGGGTGGGTTTACTACACCTATCCTCACCTTTAATTAGGGATCCACTAACTTCATTATTGCCTTGAATTAGGGATCCATTGTCTCCCCATTATCTGTCATTATTATCCTTATTCAGAAAGTGGTGCAAATAATTAAAGAAGGAAATTTCAGGATTAGTGCATTGATGGAATGCAACTATATAAAGCCATCTAATCCCCTCACTGCTTGACATTAAGTCTCATACACCATCTGAGAGAGTTGAGTCAAGTGAGAGAAAAATAATTTGGAAGCTCAAGCAACGGCAGCATGCAGTTCAAGCAATCATCAAACAAATAACTATGGCTAGAGGTTAGATCCTATATTTCATATACTTCAGTTCAGTTTTTATTCTTACACTTCAAACCTCTGCTCCTTTGGTATTCAACTTTGACTTCTTGACATGACTTAGCTTCTCCAGTGTTGCACTCCTTCTTCCACTCCAAGGCTAAAATTAAATTTGCTTCATTTGGGTCTCAAACCCACACCTTCTTACAAAGATATATGTGGGTCTTCTCTAATGTTTCACTTATTTTCATGTGTTAAAGTGGAAGTAAATGATTTGCAAATATCATGACATGGTGAATTCTATTTTACAAGAATTCGAATTAATCTAAGTCTCAATTTTGACTTCTGGGACTAATAGCTATATTCTAAAAATAAAATTGGGGAATTCTAAAATTACAATTTGGCTCATCAAAACTTTTACAATTTATTCCTAACAATTATAATTTGATAGGGTCTAAAAACAAAAATGAAAACAAAGAAAAATAAAATAAATAAAAGAGTTTTCTCAAAATGGTTTCTATTTTTTTTTTGTGTGAGAAAAAAATCTACAAAAATTCTAATTTGATAAAGAGTAAAAAAAAATGAAAATAAATAAAAATGAAATAAATAAAATAGTTTTTTCCCAAAATGGTCCCTCAACTATTGTTGAGTGTATTAGACATAAAATAGGTGAACATACCAAAATACCCTCCATTTTAATGCTGAATAAATGAAATATCTAACGAAGGACTGAATTGGGTGAATTTTTTAAAGTCGAAGGACCACATTTGGTGAAGTTGAAAATCAAAATGCAAAATTGAGAATGAGTAATAGTCGAGAGACTATTTTGGAAAATAACTCTTTTGGACTTTGATGCCCATGTTGGTTGAGTATGAATATTTAATTTTATCATCATTCTTTTAATTTAAGATATTTTTTTATGCATATGATCAAATTAAGTGCATAATATTATGATTTAATTAATTATGCAATTTGGTTTTGTGAGAATTTAATTTGCAAGTGAAATATATCCTATGATTTTGATATTGTTAAAATTTGCATTTTTAAACTATTTCTCATAAAGTTACTATATGCATTGAATCATTTCAAAACTTTTCAATCTTGAAAAGTATATATAGTTATTATATTATAAATAATTATTCAAATTTATAACCCTTTATTAATAATTTAAATATTTTTATGGCTCATTTTAAATTGTCATTATGTTGTTTAATTTATTTGGATATGAACTTATTGAATTTCACTTGTAATTGTTCACTAGCATAATATTATGTTTTCTAGTTATGTGAATATAGGCCATTGCATAAGTTAGGAATTATAATATTCCATTGTTAAGTTGAACTTATGTGTGAAATTATATACAGTAGTGCATTATGTTTAAGCACCCTTAGACCGTATATCTAGAATGTTCAGTTGAGTTTAAAACTCTTTAGCGTGAGAAAAATGAGCCGGAAAAAGTTTATCGGGAAATGGCCAATATGCTACTAGTTTCTTTGAAACATTACTCTGTCTAATGAGTTGGTTTTTGATGAGACTTTGTCCCGACCAACTTTCCTTGGAGTATACTTGGGGATTGTTAATTGCATTAATCCATAATTGTTTTTAGGCTTTAAGTTGATGACTAAGATATAAAGATATTCGTCTAGTGATCATATAATTTTGATTAATTAAGGAGTAGCCACAGTATCTTTAATTAATTGAAATTTTGTGAGATCACATAGAGTCATAGATATATCGATTGTGATTAATTATGTATGATATAATGAATTTAGCCCATAGAGAATATTGTTATGTTTATATGATTAATTAGGGTAAAAACACCAAACTATAATCGTAATTTAGCTTACATGAAATTGTGTATTTTTTTTAACCATATGGTTATAATGTAAATAAATTGACGTCTTCTATCAAAAAGTTGTGATATATATATATATATATATATATATATATATATATATATATATATATAGATAGACACACACACACATATTCAAAGAATATTTTTCTTTGTTTCGTACACTTTGTTGTGTTAGTCTAGTTTCTTTTATGTGTATCTATTATGCATAAAAAGTAGATAAATGGCTTGGTACATTAATATTCTTTTATGTACAAATATCAAGTGATCAAGTACAATTTCATAACTAAAATTATTACGATATTTTGATCAATTTGTGATTAATTACATAAAGTATAATAAAACCTACCCATAGGAATTTTATTATATATTAATTAATGTAAATAATAGTCATGATAAAATATCAAATCATATTTCTCAATTTACCCACATGGATTAAGAAAAGGAACATGGTTTGATAGTTTTATCATAAAGTTGTAGATGGATCTAATTGAATGGATCTAATTGAATAAAACGCTAGCCCACATACACGTTTTATGTCACTAGATTCTTCTATTAATTTGATAATCTTATGATAAAGTTGTAGATGGTGTTAGATCACAAATATTGTCTAAACATACAGAATAAATCTACGAGAAACTTAACTCATAGTAGCGGAAGCATAAGTCCTGATGATCTCCAGCCATAGTTGATGGTATGTTGTGTTGCCTCTTGAACTGTAGATCTGTAGGGTGTTAGGTGTTTTGTCACACACTTAACTCAGAACCCTAGATGGTGTACTGGTATTTTCTGAGCAGTATGAGTACCATATCTTTAAGTTCTATATAATTGTCTATCCTGCACCCCATCAATGCAGGCTTTATATAGGCATAATGATGGATTGGACTAAACCTAGATGTCCCATCCAACCTATAACTTAATGGGCCTAGTCCACTTACACCACATTATTAAGCCTCACAATATATAATATATAATATATATTGTATTGGGAAAAGCCTTACAGTCTCCCACTTAGTGCAAGTACTATCACAACTCTCATCAAAGAACAAAACACATGAATCATAGCGATATGTCCTCTACTTGACAGAGTAATATCTTCTATGCATCACATGCATTTTTATTCCCCAACTTAAGTCCTTTATGAACAAACCTAACGTTTATTCTTGGTACCTTAAGGGATGTTTATCAAAATAAAATATATATGTGTAACTTAAAAGAGAAAACCATCCAAATTGTACAAAAGAGTACACTTCATGATCTCTAAGATCCTTAAGGTTAACTATGTCTTAAGTAGAGATCTCTTAATGTTAGCATAATTGAACGTTGGGTAGTTTATGGTGAGGTGTAATGTAGGTGATAAAACGAAGAGTTAAGACTCCCCGAGTGTCGATGTCAAGGATGGCGAATTGGAATCGAATAACGTGTTGGCATTTGGCACTATAACTAAATAAGGTAAACTATGAAAAAGGGAACGGGGATCGGGACTCTTAACTAGCATATATGGTCGACACTACTAATGGGTTTGTAAGCAGCGTGATTTGGACTCGACTAGGGAGTTCACGACACATCACCGAGTGGCGTCACACTCGGACTCCCACATCCTCAGTCGGTTGGGGCATTTCATCGAACAACTTGTCTACCACTTCTCTCGGGCCTAATCTTTCCAGATAGAGGGCGGGGATGTGGATGAGTTGGACTCGTGAGAGGTCGCTATCGCGCACACACTCACTATCACAAGGTTTGCTACCTAATATGGCCACACTTAGGCACAAAGCATATTAAACATCAACCACACAAGTATTTGAATCCAAGTTCATCAAGCTTACAATTTTTAGGAAATATCTTAACAAATCAACCACACAACTAGCTTGGGGCCACCAATCCCCTAATCTAATCTAAGCTAGCATCATTCAAAGCAAAAGAAATAAACAAGAAAGAACAATGAAAGATTAAAATAAAAAAACAATGAAATTAACTAAAACAAGAGTAGAGAAAAGTTACCATATAGATCTAAGATATCCTATTACATCTTCCGTCTCCTCCATCTACCATTGGAGAATCAATCTAAACTGAAGGAATGGGAGATTTCCCCAAAGGGGAGAAAACAAATAACATTAGATATGGAAAATGGGGCTCTCCCTTCTAAAATGCAAGGGAAGGGTTTAAATAGCCTATTCAAAGTCAAAATCCCGAAGTTGCCCTTAATGGCCCGATCCACGCCTCATCCACGCGTGGATAGGGGCGTGGACACGTACTGGAATCGATCCATGCCTCCTCCACGCGTGGGGCACTCGTGGTTGGATCCTGCCCGGTTATTTCTTCGTTTGTTGCTTTCTTTCGGCCTCGGATCCCGTTCCGATCTGTGGGAATGACTATCTACCAGTGATTGACCGACCAGGTGATCTGTAGGTGTTACGAAACAGAGTGGGTGAAATTCCCTACACTATCTACCAAGAATGCTAAGTTATGCCAATTAAAATTTAAGGAATATGCTAAGGAAGCGAAAAGTCTCATCGGATAAGTTTCTTAGTAAGAAAACCATTTTCACACCTTTCAAGCATACAAACAACAGAGGGGTTCACCTTCCATTTTGTAGGGGCCTTAAGCCGATACTAGTGGGAACGATGTGCACACTCTAATCAAACATCCGCCCTAACGCCAAAGCCCCTGTACGCAAAAATAAATTAGGGTAAGGACATGGACCGCTCACCGCTATGGCTTAGGCGGTCACTCTTTCTTCTCAACCCCCTCAGATCTCATCTCGGGCGACCCGACTTCACATGAATCTCCATGCTTTTTTGAAGGTCAGTGCAATGGGTGCCCGAATCCAAGTAGGGCGGCTCACCTCCTCTCTATTTTCTCATCTCCCAAGATCTCTTTGGGACAACCGACTTCACGTAGAGCTCTACGCTTGTTCGAAGACAGTGCAATGGTTGCCTCATATCCTAGCGAGATGGCTAACCTCGGATCTTATCTCTAGGAGTGGCCATTTTTAGCCTTTATTCATAATTCACCAGTACAACCCCTCATGCCTTTCTCTAGGGGATTGGGGTATGGTCTCACATTCTCACATTTAGGCTCTCCTTTTGCCCCATGCCCTACCAAATTAAGTTCAATTTCTGGGCTTTGCTAACCTTATCTTTCTCAAATTAGAGGGTACACACTCCCACTTCGAGAGATCCTTGACTAAGGTCCCAACAAAATAAAAGGTGAATAACATGCAAGCATACAAGGATTTGAACCATTTTGGTTCCAAGTATTCTAATTTTAAGTGCAAAGAGCAACTTCCAAAGCATATTTTAAAAATTTCTTGGCACAAGATTAGCATTCCTCCTAGATAGTATCGACAATGACACACTCTCTAATTCTTATACCCATTAGATTCAATCAATCAATCAATTCAAGCATTCGACGATCATATAATGTGCAATGCATCATTTCCACACTTAGAAAATAACATCGTCCTCGATGTTGCCATTAGGAAATATACAGAAAAAATGTTGAAAGTATGAAACACCAAAAATTGCGCATACTTGTGGATCAAAGAGCTTTGCTAGGAGAAGGGCTGAGATGGTTCTTCAATTTATTTTATTTTTTTATTTCTTTTTTTGCAAATAATTAAGTTGAATGTTTTTATTCTTAATTACTAACAATTTAATTTTCATACAAGGAAATTAAGCTCGAGCACAGTGTTAATCGTTCAAAACAATGGATTGATACCCACAAAGTAAAAAGAGGGTCATCTATTAATGAAGAATGTAGAATTATCACAGTAAGTATGTTTTAATTTATTTTTGAATAGGGTTAGATGTTACACTTCAAATTGATATTTGTTTAATAATGTAGGAAACAATTAGAAATGAAATGGATCAAGGCTCGAAAAGAACACCCCGAACGTGTTCGTGGTTTAGGTTTTGGACCAATCCCATCTAAGGTATTTAACAATACTTCAAGGATGAATGAGATGCATTGCTCGTCTAATGATAATCAAATGAAAGAGTTTGTGTCCAATTTGGAGAAGGTGTTAGCTGTAACTAAAGCTTAATTGCAAGCTCGAAATGATGCGCAAAAGGCCATGGGAGGGGCTCTTGTTGCTATTTTTGAAAAAAACTTTTGGCAAAGTTTCTAAACAATTTGTTTCCTTGCTTAACCAAACATCTCAACCAGTAAGTACTTTTGTTATGTATCCCCTCCTCCTAGTAAGTTGCTTATTTTATTTGTAAATGGTTGATTTTGAGATCAGATGTGAGGATTGAGTTCCAAGATGGTTTGATGTATTTGTGTTGTTAAACTCTGTGTTTCCGTATTTGATTTGTCATTGATTGATTTGTAATGTAGGTAACCGATGAAGGAAGCAAGCACTAATCTTCACAGGGGGTGGAAAGCAATATGCATCCTCTAGTCATCATGTTAATGGACAATCTTATACATGATATGCAATCAGATTACTATAATATTTTTCAGTGGAAGCAACCGTAAGTAGTTTCATGTTTTATTTTAATTTGTGGATATTTAGCACATAATAATGTGATATCAATGCAAAGACCCAAGAAGCCATTTCACTTGGCTAATTAACCTATAGTTTCAATGTAGGTGAAATTGGCATGTTTCATCCCTTACGTGCACAATGAACTGAGGCATGTAGGTCTAGTATAGGGCTGCAAATGAGCCGAGCGGCTCGCGAGCCGCTCGGTCAAAGCTTGACTCGGACTCGGTCAAAGTCGAGTTCGATCCGAGCTCGAGCGGCTCGTTTAACAATCGAGCCGAGCTCGAGCTGTAATACCTCAGGCTCGTGGCTCGACGAGCCGCTCGCGAGCCATGTATAATATAATATAAAATAAATATATATATATATATATATATATATATATATATATATATATATATAATATTAAAAATTATAAATTTGAAATACTAAATATTTGAAATTAAAAAAGTAACCCTAAGTGTTCCCCCAATTCCCCAAAGACTAATCATATTCGTGAATTCCCCCAATTCCCCCCAATTCATCTGCTTCCCGTACGCAAAGAGCACCGCCGCAGAGACCACCGCACCAGCACCGCCGCAGAGACCACCGCACCAGCACTGCTGCAAACACCACCGCACCAGCACCGCCGCACCCTCCCCTACGCAATCGACGACCGCTGCACAAGCACCGCCGCAATCGACGACCGCCGCACCCTCCCATACGCAATCGACGACCGCCGCACCAGCACCGCCTCCCCTCCGCCGGCGGCCGAACCAGCACCACCTCCCCTCCGCCTTCGCCCACTGCCAGCGTCCAAATAGCACCACCTCCCCTCGCCGGTAATAACTGCCTTCCTTTCTTCTACTTTTCCTAGTATTTTTATACTGTATTAGTGTATTTTCTATTATGTGTGAATAATATCAGATTAGTAATGTATTTTATACTATTTTATAATGTATAACTATGTTTAATGTTCACTGTAAGAACTAAGAACTAGCCAAGGCATTGTATAGCTATGTTTATACTGTATTTAGGTATATATGTGGATTGTGTGAAGTGAATGAACTGTGGATTTTGTGTAGTGAATGAACTGTGTATAGCTATATATGTGGATTGTGTGAAGTGAATGAACTGTGTATATCTATATATGTGGATTGTGTGAAGTGAATGAAACTGTGTATAGCTATATATGTGGATTGTGTGAAGTGAATGAAACTGTGTATAGCTATGGTCAATGAAACAGTACAAACTTTAGTTTGTGGGGGCGATTGGCTTCGACATATACAAGGAGTTACCAAAGCTAAAGTAAGTTTACTTTTATATTAAATGATGATTATATGATTATCTTTTTAAAGCATTTGGTTACTTACACACTTTTTATCTTCTTTTTTTTTTTTCTTTTCAGAAGGAGAAATCATATCAAGAAATTTTTCTTCCGGTATCCAACTCATGAAAGTAAGTTATTCTTTTTTGTTTTAAACAAATATTTAGCATTCTTCACTTATCTAATATTATGCTTATTTTTCTTTTTTCAAATTCAACAGATCTTTCTTGGAATCAAAGATGACTACCGTCGTTGCCTTGTAACTGATATTGAAATAGATCTATGAACTTATTTTCAGTGTTGTTGTTGACTTGTAGTTTATATTGAAGATTTGAAGTGGACTTGTGAACTTACTTATTTTGAGTGCTTAAGTGTAGTTGATATTGCAGTGAAGTTGTGCACATTTTAAGTTTTTAACCAATGAAGTTTGGACTTTGGAATGTTTAAAAATTTTTATTATTTATTTATGGATAAAACAGTAAGTGTATGATGAAACAGGTGAAATTAAAGCATAATTGCGAACTGAAAATTCGAGCCGAGCCTGATTTCGAGCTCGAAATCGAGCCTGCTCTCGAGCTCGAAATCGAGCCTGATCTCGAGCTCAAATTCGAGCTCGAAATCGAGCTCGCGCTCGAGCTCGAACAATCGAGCTGCTCGAGCTCGTCTCGAGCAGCTCGAGAACTGCCGAGCTCGAGCTCGAGCGTCACCTTTCTAAACGAGCTCGAGCTCGAGCCATCCCTGGCTCGAGCTCGGCTCGGCTCATTTGCAGCCCTAGTCTAGTATTGTAAGTTTCTGTGGTAGGTTGTTTATTTGAAACCACTGGATTTGGGTATTTTCATTGTTGATATGATGCATGCTTGTTGTTAAGCTATTGCTCTTGTAATTCTAATTGTTGTTTCATTCCTTAAGTGCACGATGAACTACAACCACCTTGTTGGGGATGAAATTCTAATTGATGCCAAAGATATTTGATACAGCACAAAGAAGTGCCTTTGTGGCCTTTCTAGTTGCACTTGTAGCAAATAATGGCAAACTCAAAACTAATTAAGCTACCATTTTGTACATACAGGGATGAATATGAGAAATTAGTCACCCATCACAATGAACTCTTTCAGTAATTAGGAACTTCTTTCAACAACAGTCAATGCTATAAAATGGATGAATATTATTTGGAAGCATTTTGTTCCACTAAAGTTCTCTGGCTTTGCCTTAGAGACTGATTGGTTACACAGGATAACATTTTGCATTTTGATATACATTGTTATTGTGCCCTTTGTGATATTATGGTCTGAATTCTGCTTGCTTTCCATCTCTATTTTCACCATCAATTCTCCAATGTGCAAAAAGTAGTATTATTATTGTTTTCCTTGAAGCCTTGATTTTTGTTGATGGGTAGCTGGATTTTCTTCATTTGCTTTAAGATGGGTCTGTTTTAAATTGATGTTATCCTCCATGAGTTTGTGGTGTTGTTGCTAGGATCACTTGCTCTGATTAATATTGGGATCACTTGTTGTTGTTGATGGATTCAACCCAACATTATATTGGTTGAGGAATTGCAATGAATTAATATGTAGCCTACTAGTCATGTGCGGAGTTTGTGTTTTTGTTGGGATCACTTATTTTATCAAAAATACTATTGAATATTGTTAGATATATTAAATATAATATATCTATAATATATCTATATAATAATATATAAATATATAATTGGGAGAGAAAGAAATAGATAAGAAAGATGATTTTCAATTGATGATTTATGAAATGAAGTAATGCACCTATTTATAGTGCAAAATGCACAACAAACAAAGCTAGACTTTAGCTCATGAAGTGGTCCATGTAAAGCTACAATTATGGCCACACATTGATTACCCACATACTGCCATGCATGATGCATTAACTAATTGACTAATTCTAATTAACAAATTAATTAGTAACTACTTGGTTTAACATTATAATAATAATATTATTATAACATTGCCTCCTTTAAACCAAGTTGAATATATTGGTCATCCCAATATCCTTCTTTAATTTGAAAAATGTCTCCGTCTTCAGCGGCTTCGTAAAGATATCAGCAACTTGACATGCACTCGAACAATACTCAATGTTGATTTGCTTTTCAGCAACCAACTCTCTGATTTTGTGATACTTGATATCAATATGTTTGCTGCGACCATGAAAGACAGGATTCTTGGACAACGAAATTGCAGACTTGTTGTCACAAAAAATAGTTGTAGGTGCTTCCTGCTTGTGTTGTAAGAACTCCAAAATTCTTCTTAGCCAAATTGCCTGAGTAGCACAATTTGCTGCTGCAATATATTCTGCTTCTGCGGTTGAAAGTGCTACAATCTGCTGCTTCTTTGAAGACCAAGAAAATATGGCTGAACCAAGATAGAAGGCATATCCTGATGTGCTTTTTCTGGTCTCAACATCTCCAGCCCAATCACTGTCTGTGTATCCAGCAAGCTCCACACCTTCATTAGTAGAGTAAAAAATTCCATCATTACTCGTACCTTTGACATATCTCAGAATTCGCTTTGCTGCAGCCCAATGTGATTCTTTTGGTTCCTCCATGAATCTGCTAAGTATTCTAACTCCAAAAGAAATATCCGGCCTTGTTGCCACCAGATACCTCAAACTCCCAATTAAGCTTTTATAGGCTGTAACATTCACACTCTTTCCAGACTCATCTTTGGACGCCTTTAACTTTTCAGCTACTGGAGTTGAAACTGGTTTGGAGTTCTCCATTTTGAACTTTTTCAAAATATCAGCAGCATATTTCTTTTGTGAAATAAAGATTCCACCATCCATCTGAACAACCTCAAGGCCAAGAAAGTAACACATAAGGCCCATATCAGTCATTTCAAATCTCTTAATGAGTGCCTCCCTGAATTTTGAGATTAGCTTCAAGTTATTTCCAGTAAAAACCAAATCATCAACATACAGACAGATTATAACAACATCACCAGAATCAGTGCATTTGACATACAAAGTGTGTTCATGAGGACATCTCATAAAACCACTTTCAACAAAATAAGAGTCAATGCAACCATACCACGCCCTAGGCGCTTGCTTTAAGCCATATAAAGCTTTTCTCAACCTGTAAACTTTAGATTCCTCCCCTTTCTTCNTTGCGAACTGAAAATTCGAGCCGAGCCTGATTTCGAGCTCGAAATCGAGCCTGCTCTCGAGCTCGAAATCGAGCCTGATCTCGAGCTCAAATTCGAGCTCGAAATCGAGCTCGCGCTCGAGCTCGAACAATCGAGCTGCTCGAGCTCGTCTCGAGCAGCTCGAGAACTGCCGAGCTCGAGCTCGAGCGTCACCTTTCTAAACGAGCTCGAGCTCGAGCCATCCCTGGCTCGAGCTCGGCTCGGCTCATTTGCAGCCCTAGTCTAGTATTGTAAGTTTCTGTGGTAGGTTGTTTATTTGAAACCACTGGATTTGGGTATTTTCATTGTTGATATGATGCATGCTTGTTGTTAAGCTATTGCTCTTGTAATTCTAATTGTTGTTTCATTCCTTAAGTGCACGATGAACTACAACCACCTTGTTGGGGATGAAATTCTAATTGATGCCAAAGATATTTGATACAGCACAAAGAAGTGCCTTTGTGGCCTTTCTAGTTGCACTTGTAGCAAATAATGGCAAACTCAAAACTAATTAAGCTACCATTTTGTACATACAGGGATGAATATGAGAAATTAGTCACCCATCACAATGAACTCTTTCAGTAATTAGGAACTTCTTTCAACAACAGTCAATGCTATAAAATGGATGAATATTATTTGGAAGCATTTTGTTCCACTAAAGTTCTCTGGCTTTGCCTTAGAGACTGATTGGTTACACAGGATAACATTTTGCATTTTGATATACATTGTTATTGTGCCCTTTGTGATATTATGGTCTGAATTCTGCTTGCTTTCCATCTCTATTTTCACCATCAATTCTCCAATGTGCAAAAAGTAGTATTATTATTGTTTTCCTTGAAGCCTTGATTTTTGTTGATGGGTAGCTGGATTTTCTTCATTTGCTTTAAGATGGGTCTGTTTTAAATTGATGTTATCCTCCATGAGTTTGTGGTGTTGTTGCTAGGATCACTTGCTCTGATTAATATTGGGATCACTTGTTGTTGTTGATGGATTCAACCCAACATTATATTGGTTGAGGAATTGCAATGAATTAATATGTAGCCTACTAGTCATGTGCGGAGTTTGTGTTTTTGTTGGGATCACTTATTTTATCAAAAATACTATTGAATATTGTTAGATATATTAAATATAATATATCTATAATATATCTATATAATAATATATAAATATATAATTGGGAGAGAAAGAAATAGATAAGAAAGATGATTTTCAATTGATGATTTATGAAATGAAGTAATGCACCTATTTATAGTGCAAAATGCACAACAAACAAAGCTAGACTTTAGCTCATGAAGTGGTCCATGTAAAGCTACAATTATGGCCACACATTGATTACCCACATACTGCCATGCATGATGCATTAACTAATTGACTAATTCTAATTAACAAATTAATTAGTAACTACTTGGTTTAACATTATAATAATAATATTATTATAACATTGCCTCCTTTAAACCAAGTTGAATATATTGGTCATCCCAATATCCTTCTTTAATTTGAAAAATGTCTCCGTCTTCAGCGGCTTCGTAAAGATATCAGCAACTTGACATGCACTCGAACAATACTCAATGTTGATTTGCTTTTCAGCAACCAACTCTCTGATTTTGTGATACTTGATATCAATATGTTTGCTGCGACCATGAAAGACAGGATTCTTGGACAACGAAATTGCAGACTTGTTGTCACAAAAAATAGTTGTAGGTGCTTCCTGCTTGTGTTGTAAGAACTCCAAAATTCTTCTTAGCCAAATTGCCTGAGTAGCACAATTTGCTGCTGCAATATATTCTGCTTCTGCGGTTGAAAGTGCTACAATCTGCTGCTTCTTTGAAGACCAAGAAAATATGGCTGAACCAAGATAGAAGGCATATCCTGATGTGCTTTTTCTGGTCTCAACATCTCCAGCCCAATCACTGTCTGTGTATCCAGCAAGCTCCACACCTTCATTAGTAGAGTAAAAAATTCCATCATTACCCGTACCTTTGACATATCTCAGAATTCGCTTTGCTGCAGCCCAATGTGATTCTTTTGGTTCCTCCATGAATCTGCTAAGTATTCTAACTCCAAAAGAAATATCCGGCCTTGTTGCCACCAGATACCTCAAACTCCCAATTAAGCTTTTATAGGCTGTAACATTCACACTCTTTCCAGACTCATCTTTGGACGCCTTTAACTTTTCAGCTACTGGAGTTGAAACTGGTTTGGAGTTCTCCATTTTGAACTTTTTCAAAATATCAGCAGCATATTTCTTTTGTGAAATAAAGATTCCACCATCCATCTGAACAACCTCAAGGCCAAGAAAGTAACACATAAGGCCCATATCAGTCATTTCAAATCTCTTAATGAGTGCCTCCCTGAATTTTGAGATTAGCTTCAAGTTATTTCCAGTAAAAACCAAATCATCAACATACAGACAGATTATAACAACATCACCAGAATCAGTGCATTTGACATACAAAGTGTGTTCATGAGGACATCTCATAAAACCACTTTCAACAAAATAAGAGTCAATGCAACCATACCACGCCCTAGGCGCTTGCTTTAAGCCATATAAAGCTTTTCTCAACCTGTAAACTTTAGATTCCTCCCCTTTCTTCACAAATCCTGCAGGTTGCTCAACATATATCTCTTCTTCAAGAAAACCATTCAAAAAAGCAGACTTGACATCCATTTGATGCAATTTCCAATCATTTTGAGCAGCAAGAGAAATAACCATTCGAACTGTATCAAGTCTACTTACTGGAGCAAAAACCTCAAAATAATCAATACCTGGTTTCTGCTTGTAGCCCTTTGCTACCAACCGTGCTTTAAAACGGTCAATTTCTCCATTTGATTTGTATTTGGTTCTGTAGACCCACTTTACTCCAATTGGCTTCTTTTCAAGAGGTAATTCTGTTAACTCCCAGGTACCATTCTTTTCAATGGCACGTATCTCCTCATCCATCGCCTTAAGCCAATGAGTTTCTGTAGCAGCCTCCTCAAAGGATAGAGGGTCACAATCTGCAAAAAGAGCAAATTGAACAATCTCTTCATCAGACAGGTCATTATCATGACCCACAACATAATCCTGCAAGCGAGCTGGTAATTGGCGCTCGCGTTGAGATCGTCGAACAGACGACTCTGGTTGCGAAGGAGGCCGGACATTATCTGGAATCGGTTGCTCATCAACAACATCGTCAACAACAGGAACAACAACTGACCTTTCATCTTTAGCTGACCAATCCCAAGCACTATATTCATCAAAAGTGACATCACGACTTATAACAACCTTTTTAGTTTCAGGGTTGTATAGTTTATAAGCCTTTGAACCGTCACTATAACCAATGAATATACACTTCTCTCCTTTATCATCCAACTTCTTTCTCAACTGATCTGGCACATGTGCATATGCCAAACATCCAAAAACCTTGAGATTTCTGATAGAGGGTTTTCTTCCACTCCAAGCTTCTTCAGGTGTCTTATCACGAACACTTTTAGTTGGACACCTGTTCAGTACATAGACAGCACAAGCAACAGCCTCTGCCCAAAAAGGCTTAGGCAGATTTTTAGATTTCAGCATGCACCTCACCATATCCATGATTGATCTATTCTTCCTCTCAGCCACTCCATTTTGTTGTGGAGTGTATCTAGCTGTCATCTGGTGCTAATACCTTTCTCCTTCAGAAAATCATCACAAGCAATATATTCTGTACCTCTATCAGTTCTCAAGATTTTGATATCATAACCACTTTGCTTTTCAACAAAAGTCTTAAATTGTTTGAAAACATCACATGCATCAGACTTTTGCTTCAGAAAGTAAACCCATGTTTTCCTACTAAAATCATCAATGAAAGTAACAAAGTACTTACAACCTCCATGTGAGGGAACCTCCAACGAACACAGGTCTGAGTGGATAATCTCCAACTGTTTTGTGGCTCTCCTTGACTTGCCCACGGGGAAGGGATCTCTATGCTTCTTCCCAATCAAACAAATCTCACAAATACGATTAGGGACATTTACAACAGGTAAATCAGAAACAAGCTCCTTTTTCGCTAGATAATTTAATCCAGAGAAATGGAAATGTCCAAATCGCATATGCCATAACCAATTATCATCACATATTTCAGAATTGAAGCAAGCAAGAAGTGCATGATTGATTTTCAAAGGAAATAGTCGATTTTGGGACATATTTACCTTTGCAATCAAAACTCCCTTAGCATCTACAATGGTACAACACCCCTGAGTAATATTTATCTTATATCCTTTTTCTGACAACTGCCCCATACTCAACAAATTTTGGTGCAGTTCAGGAACATAGAAAACATCGGATATAAAATTATGAGTACCATCTTTCAACTGAATAGAGATTTTACCTTTTCCCAAAATTGGCACTTTTGACTTGTTGCCAAATGTCACTTCAGACCGGACTGATTCATCTAGTTCGGAAAACAATTCTTTCTTCCCACACATATGGTTACTACACCCAGTATCCAAGGACCATATGTTTTCATCAGCAGAAAAACTATTACTGGCCAAAAGTAAGGTTTCAGAACTCTCACCGGACTTTTCAGCAATATTTGCTTGATTTCCACGATTGTCCTCATTGTACCAGCAATCTGCAATCTTGTGCCCATACTTGCCACAATTATAGCAATGAAATGGAAATTTGCCTTGTTTGGCATTACCTCCACCTCTTCCTTGGTTGGAGTTACCACGTCCTCCTCCTGTGTTGGAGTTACCACGTCTTCTTCCTCTGAATCCTCCTCTTCCTCTTCCACGACCTCTACCAGATCCTCCACCTCTTTGATTAGGGCCAGTCATATTCAGAGTGACTTGGCTCTTCAAAGCTTCTTCTGCAAGTGGTTCCGATTTTGACTCAATCCTGTCAATATGACTTTCTATCATACCTTTAAGCTCTGCAATTGATAAGAGCTCGGTTTTGTGTGACTCTGTAATTGAAGCCACCACATGGTCATACTTCATCAGCATAGTTCGAAGAACTTTTTCAACCACTGTACCATCTTCAATCTTATCTCCATATAACCTCATCTTATTCACCTGATCAATAAGACGAGTGAAATATGCATCTACTGTTTCTGTAGAGGTCATCTCACATTGATCGTACAACCTTCTCAACGACTGCAACTTCGACTTTTGTGCCCGATCAACTCCTTTGTTTGACACCATTAGGATGTCCCAAGCTTGCTTTGCTGTTTGAGCCCCAGCTAATTGCCCAAAAATTGAGTAATCAACGCCTTGGTGAATCTGCCCCAAGGCCAATTGATCGCGCCGTATAGCGGCTGCATCAGCTCCTTCTTGTAGACCAGGATCAATAAAGCTCCAAAGATTTTGGGCTTTCAAATGTGTGGTCATCATAATTTGCCAATAATTGTAATCGAGTTTCCCGTCTAATTTGGGACCCGACCATACAATATTGAAATTTGTGGCCATATTTCACTACGGACAATATCTCGGGGTTGGAAGGTTGACTGGCTCTGATACCAAATGTTAGATATATTAAATATAATATATCTATAATATATCTATATAATAATATATAAATATATAATTGGGAGAGAAAGAAATAGATAAGAAAGATGATTTTCAATTGATGATTTATGAAATGAAGTAATGCACCTATTTATAGTGCAAAATGCACAACAAACAAAGCTAGACTTTAGCTCATGAAGTGGTCCATGTAAAGCTACAATTATGGCCACACATTGATTACCCACATACTGCCATGCATGATGCATTAACTAATTGACTAATTCTAATTAACAAATTAATTAGTAACTACTTGGTTTAACATTATAATAATAATATTATTATAACAAATATTGTGCTAAAAAATCACTTGTTGTTATCAAAAATTACTAGCTATTAATTAATATTATTGGATACTGTAAAATGTTATTATTTGAATGTTACATAGAGTTTATTTGTGATTGCAATACACATTTGAATATAAAAAGTTTTGAAGAAATATAATTAAATGATAATTATTTAGCGACACTTAATTATGAAAACAAAAAATTATTTAGCGACACTTAAATAACTGCCTCTAATATTTTAAAAAATAAATAAAGATAAATATTTACCGACACTTAATAATTGCCCCTATAATTTTTAAAAATGAATAAAGAAAAATTTTTAGCGACACTTAATAACCGCCACTAAGATTTAAAAGAACAAATACATAGATATATTTAGAGGCGGTTACAAAACTGCCGCTAAATGATGCTAAAACTGCCACTAAATAAGATGATTCACATTCCCACGGTTGCCCAAAATCACTATTAAATTGTTCGTGACACACTATTTAGTCACAAATGAATAACTGCATGGAAATACAATCGCGGCCGTTTATAACCGCCGCTAAGTGACCAATTTGGTGTAGTGACTTTATTCCTTATTAGTATTACTAGTGATCACGCGCTCGTTGTGCGATTAAACCAATGCCCAATGAGTATTTTTAAATTAGTATTTCTTAATTGGTTAAAGTAGTCCTATAATAATGAGAGACAAAAAAATGCTAAATTAATAAAAATTAAAGAAATAGTCTCGATGCTTATATATTTTAATAAAACATAACGAAATTATAAATAGCTAAATTACAACTAAAATAAGTAGAAACAAATAAACCACTTACATGGGAGCAAATGGTGTGTCATCATTGTCATTAGTTTGGACACCGGTCCGACCATTTAAAATCCATGTGTAATTGTATTTGTGACCAAGTACTTTATAGTTCGTCCGGACAAGTTTGACAATGACATTTGAGATGATGTACCATTTGTTGGTTTGTAAAGTGATATCATACATTCCAATGTCACTATCAAACACTATTTATTGAACACGAGTTCCTTGCATTTAGATATAGCATTTACAATGATTTTGGTGGTGAATGAGAGCATCTTCATAATAATAATAATACTAATACTAATAAAAGTAAAATAATAATAATAATAATAATAATAATAATAATAATAAAGGGAGAAAAATTTTACTATTTACTTACTGTTTCATCCTCAAGTACAATGAGCATATACGTTTTCTCAGGCGTTCCAATAGCGTTTTTTGGTTCGTTTTTCTTAATGACATGAACTGTACAACTCCAGCCCACAGTTTGTGTGTCAATATCAATTAACTTTACTGCATTTGTCATTACTAATATCCTTGTATCATGGAAAATAGGTTTATAAAGGATGTTATGAAATAATATAATGAGAACCACAACATAAATTTAAAAACCATAGATTAGGGAGTTAGAAGTAACTAAAATGTGTAGATTATAGATGAATATAATGAGAACCACAACATTACATACAAGGATACAAGTATAGATGAACAGATTATACAATAGATAGATATATTTACATAACGATGTTGAAGTTATACTAATTAATGAGTATACCATCATTGATTTTTTTAAACTGTAATTATTATGAGTACAAATACAAACAATAGAATTAGCATGATAATATTTTGACAATCATACATATAGAATGTCAAGTAGATGGTGTGTTGCAGGATATGTTAGGTTTGGTTTTGGGTGAATATATATTAGTGAGAAGGGGAGGGGTTTATATACTGTTGTTTTGGGTAGAATAATGGTTTAGTTAGGAATCTATACAAAATTGTATTATAGAATCTTATTAAGATTTCAATATTCTAATTTTAAGTTAGGAATCTATAATTGTATTACAGAATATTGCCAATTTGTTTGAAAACTACAATAAAGAAACAAATTGCCTAAAGAATTTAATGTTAAACTTCCGTTATATTTAACGGAAATTTTTTGTAAAATTATAAAAGATTAGGATATATTAGGAATTTAATTAGAGGTTGCACAATAAGAAGAACACAAAGTACAATATGTTATAGCAGATTATTACACCAATATTTTTTAAATTCCAGTTAAGGGTCTAACATTATTAGCTCTTATTATAAGTGTAGATAGAAATTTTCCAATATAAGTATTACATTTAATCTTGACCCAATTCGTTTCTTGGACAAAGATCCGTGACATCACTTTACAGAAGTTTTTACCTTATTAATATATTACCAATTGATTGTCTGATTGACATTAATAATAATTAGTAATTCTTTTTTCCTTTTTCGTCCTTAAATGAGATTTAAAAAATGAGATTAAAAAGAAAGTATTTTCAAAGTAATACTTGTAAGAACATACATACAAAGCATATTTCTTTAAAAATAGAAAAAAAATGATTTGATGTTGATCAGTTGATGACTAGGTCAACTATGAGTGGAAAACCACTCACAAAGCAGTTGGTCAATTTAGGAAATTATTGATTATTGGACTTAGTATTGGAGTCATTTTATTAGGAAGAAAAAGCTGGAGATGATTTCCAAATCGTGACTTGGTCAATGTTTATCCTATGTGGCAAAAACTTGTATGAAACCATCCCACCAACCGTGAGACGGATTAGGTCAAAATGAAAATGTAATACTTATACGCACAAATATCATACTTATATGCTCAAATGTAATACTAATCAGGAATAAACTTTTTGTTACTTATAAGAGTACTAGTTATCACACGCGCGTTGCGCGATTAAACCAATGCCCAATGCGTATTTTTAAATTAGTATTCCTTAATTGGTTAAAGTAGTCCTATAATAATGAGAGAGAAAAAAATGCTAAATTAATAAAAATCAAAGAAATAGTCTCAATGCTTATATAATTTAATAAAACATAACGAAATTGTAAATGGCTAAATTGCAACTAAAATAAGTAGAAACAAATAAATCACTCACATGGGAGCAAATGGCGTGTCATCATTGTCACCTGTTTGGACACCGATTCGACCATTTAAAATTCATGTTTAATTGTATTTGTGATCAAGTACTTTATAGTTCGTTTGGACAGGTTTGACAATAACATTTGAGATGATGTACCATTTGTTGGTTTGTAAAGTGATATCATACATTCCAATGTCATTAATTATCAAGCACTATTGATTGAACCGAGTTCTTTGCATTTAGATATAGCATTTACAATGATTTTGGTGGTGAATGAGAGCATCTTCATAATAATAATAATACTAATAATGATAAAAATAAAATAAAATAATAATAATAATAAAGGGAGAAAAAATTTTAATATATATTTACTTACTGTTTCATCATCAAGTACGATGAGCACATACTTTTTCTCAGGCGTTCGAATAGCGTTTTTTGGTTCGTTTTTATTAATGACATGAACTGTACAACTTCAGCCCACAGTTTGTGTGTCAATATCAATTAACTTTATTGCATTTGTCATTACTAATTAATATCCTTGTATCATGGAAAATAGGTTTATAAAGGATGTTATGAAATAATATAATGAGAACCACAACATAAATTTAAAAACCATAGATTAGGGAGTTAGAAGTAACTAAAATGTGTAGATTATAGATGAATATAATGAGAACCACAACATTACATACAAGGATACAAGTATAGATTAACAGATTATACAATAGATAGATATATTTACATAACGATGTTGAAGTTATACTAATTAATGAGTATACCATCATTGATTTTTTTTTTTAAAACTGTAATCATTATGAGTACAAATACAAACAATAGAATTAGCATGATAATATTTTGACAATCATACATATAGAATGTCAAGTAGATGGTGTGTTGCAGAATATGTTAGGTTTGGTTTTGGGTGAATATATACCAGTGAGAAGGGGAGGGGTTTATATACTGTTGTTTTGGGTAGAATAATGGTTTAGTTAGGAATCTATACAAAATTGTATTATAGAATCTTATTAATATTTCAATATTCTAATTTTAAGTTAGGAATCTATACAGAATTGTATTATAGAATATTGCCAATTTGTTTGAAAACTGCAATAAAGAAACAAATTGCCTAAAGAATTTAATGTTAAACTTCCGTTATATTTAACGGAAAATTTTTTTAAAATTATAAAAGATTAGGATATATTAGTAATTTAATTGGACGTTGCACAATAAGAAGAACACAAAGTACAATATGTTATAGCAGACTATTACACCAATATTTTTTAAATTCTAGTTAAGGGTCTAACATTATTAGCTCTTATTATATGTGTAGAAATGTAATACTTTTAAGGGAAAATGCAATATTTTTACATTTCAATTTAAAAGTATTACATTTTTCTCAAAAGTATTATATTTACCTTATAAGTAAGGGACACTTGTCAACATTACTTATTATGAAAAATGTAATATTTTTTCTCTTATAAGTAACAAAAATTGTATTCCTAATCAGTATTATATTTGAGCATATAAGTATGACATTTGCACATATAAGTATGACGTTTGCATTTTGCTTCGACCCGACCCGTCTCACTAATAAGGACCCGTGAGACGGTCTCACGCAAATGTGCCCACCTCATATATATGAGTTAAATTTAAGATAGTTTAGCTACATTTTCTTGCAAAATTTATCTCTATATACCTTTTATTATAGCATTGTTTGATTGATTTTATTTCAAGTTTTTTTTTGTTAACTATTAGATAGACTTTTTTAAAACTCATGGTGGGATAGTCAATTAATTAAAAAAATAATAATAAATATAAATATCTTTATTGTTAGATTAGAGAGTTAATATTAGGAGGTAATCTTAAGAAGATAAAATAATGTTTTTAATTTAATAGGAAAAAACATTTTTTTTCTATTCTTTGTTGTTAGACTTGAAATTATAGGGTGCTTACGTAGAATGTATTTGCAACTTCTTGGTCAACTTTTTTTTTTTTTAGTACTCTTGGTCAACTTATTTACACATAAGTCTTCAAATGCATTAAAGTATTTCTAAACTATCAATTAAAATAGTCAAAGTCAAGATTCTTGGATAATGAAAGATTGTTACAAACTATATGACTGCCAGAGAATTATATATCTTCTTTTATTTATTTATTTTTTTGTCTGAAATAGTGAAAAAAAAAAATAAGATACAATAATTGATAAACACATCAATGAATACGTTTATAATTATAATAAATAATTTCATTCATAATCAATAAGCATGTTTTTTTTTTCTCTCATCTTTATTTTTCGATCAGTATACCGGTCATTACGAAATGCATATTATCAATATATCATACTTATAAGTTATAATATCCCTTCAAGCATTTTAATTATTTTTAAAGGAAGCTTCAATTTACAGCGAGTCAATTCTCCAATTTCAAGTATAAATTGATTTGTACTTGAGTTAATACCCAATATAGTCGTCGACTATAGTGATTTTACTCAATTTAGTCCTAAGTGACTTTTTGTACTCTATTTGGTTCTCGACTTTAATAGTTTTACCCACTTTAGTCCTCTGTTAAAAATTCTGTTTGTTGGGTGTTAATAACAAGGTTAACATGGTAATTTCATTTCTATTTTTTTTATCAAATTAATTATTAATTATATGTCCTAATTTCTCTCCCTCTTCTGCATACTTATACAGTTCCCTCATTCCCTTCCTCAGGTCGTAGAAACGCACTGCAGACACATTAAGAAATAGCTAATTTCTAAACAAACAATACACTTCCTTAAAAAGTTACGTAGTATATATATTTGCATCCAATGCACAAACACCTTCATAATTTAAACAGATTTGAATCCCATGAGTTAAATCCACATTAAAACATATTTGATCTAACAACCAGTAAGAAATGAGTTAAATCTACATTTAAAAAAAAACTACTAACACTATTTTTTTGTGGGAACCGTATTTTGGCGTGAATTTGTATCCAATTCTTCGTCTTGAATCCCCCATGGTGTGTTGCTTCCAGTTCGGCGTTTGCTCCCAGTGCTAACAATGGGTAACATGTTCAACAATTGTTGGAGTGCTTTGTCGTGTACATGTTTGCTTCTGGTGAGTTTACTTTGTATTCGCTTCCGGTGAGTTTGATGTGTGTTTATTGGGCTTGAGGAAGGGAGGGAGAATTGTATCGGCAGAAGACTAAGAAGAGTGAGGGGATGGGGGAATTGTATCGGCGACAGATCGAAGACGGAGAAGAGGGGGAGAAATTAGGACATATAAATTAATTTGATAAAAAAGAAAATAGAAATGAAATTACCATGTTAACCTTGTTATTAACACTCAACAAACAGAATTCTTAACAGAGGACTAAAGTGGGTAAAACCATTAAAGTCGAGGACTAAATAGAGTACAAAAAGTCACTTAGGACTAAATTGAGTAAAACCACTATAGTCGAGGACTATATTGGGTATTAACTCATTTGTACTTTCAAAAATACTCCCTTGATTCCAATTTATTTGTTCAATTTATTGTTTTATTAGTGAATTAAACTTTTACTCAAGTTTTGATGCACTTAATTAAATTTAAGTTTTGATAGTTAAATGCAAGCTACATAATAAGAAATTGCACATTAAATATTACTTATATGATGGTTAGGTTTAATTTCATTTTTATTTTTCTGCCCAAAAGGTTGAATCCCCAACCCCAACGACCCCCACGCCCCGACCCAACAGAACATCTGGGAGGATGTAATCATGGTAATTCAGCTGAACAAAGAAGCTAGATCTTTGCTTATTGTGCACAAGGACCCCCTTATTTTGAGAGGTTGCTCTCACAGTGCTGCTAGTAAGACTCGATCATTGATCTTTCATCACAAACTTAACATCTGTGACTAACTGGGTTGTCCACGTGGACTTAATTTTCTTCTTTATTAATGTATTACCAACTGATTGACATTAAAAATCGTTAGTAAATTTTTTTCTTTTTTTTCTTTTTCGTCCTTTAATGAGATAAAAATAATATTTTGAAAGTAATCTTTCTAAGAATATACAAAGTATTTTTGTTTGGGGCTTAGCGTAGTTTCTTTGTCGGCTGACTTAAAGGTCATGACCGGAGGCAGCAGTGTGGGGATGGGATGATGAAAGATTTGGATTAGATCCCTTGTCTGTACATCAAGACCAGAATTTGGCTGGTGGTATGATTGCGCGAAGTTCAGATCACCTAAGTTATATATATATATATATATATATAGAGAGAGAGAGAGAGAGCATTTTTCTTTAAAAAATAGAAAAATAAATTATTTTGATGCTTGGTCAATTATGAGTGAAAATCCAGTAATCCACTCACTAAGCAGTTGGTCAATTTAGGAAATTATTGATTAATGGACCTATTGGAGTCATTTAATTAGGAAGAAAATGCAGGAGATGATTTCCAACTCGTGACTTGGTCAATGTTTACCTCATATATATGAGCAAAATTTAATTAAGTTTAGCTACATTTTCTTGCAAAATTTATCTCTAAATATATACCTTTTAATATAGCATTGTTTGATTTTTATTTTTATGTTTTTTTGTAGTTAACTATTAAGTAGAATATGTTTGTCAAAGACCTTGTGGTCTAGTGACATCCGGTGTCCTAGTTTATACTCTCACATAGATGATGAGAGTGGATTCGAGCCTCAGTGTAGTACTAAAAAAAAGTAGAATATTTTTAAAACTCATGGTGGGATAGTCAATTAATTAATAAATATAAATATTTTTAGTAATAGTTTAGAGAGTTAATATTAGGAGGTAACCCTAAAAACTCAAAATAACTTCTTCTTTTTTAAAATTTAAAAGGAAAAAACATTTTTCTATTCTTTATTGTTAGACTTGAAATTATGGCGTGCTTACATTGAATGTATATGCAAGTTCTTAGTCAACTTATTTAACCGAAAATGATCAAATGCATTACAAATATTTCTAAACTATCAATTAAAATAGTCAATGTCAAGATTCTTAAATAATGGACTGATATAAACTATTTGACTGCCGGTGTATTATCTTCTTTAATTTCTATTTTATTATTATTATTATTATTATTATTATTATTATTATTATTATTATTATTATTATTATTATTATCTGAAATAGTGATAAAAAATACAATGGATAAACTGATCAATGAATAAGTGTATAATTATAATATATAACTGAGCAAATTTCACTTTTGGTCCTTGACTGTCATTGTCTTCATCATTAGTACTTGTCATCTTCTTTTTTTATTAGTAGTGTAATATGTGCAATTGATTTACTGGCGTTAGCATAGAGAGCAACGTTATGCAATGAGATTATGATATATGAAGCTGTGGATTTGCCTTGTTGAGTATATGACTGGGATGTCAACATAGAGAGCAACGTTATGCAACATTATTGTCATCCTCGTTGTAATATGAACTCTTGATCTTGCAAGCGCCTGTTAATATTTGATAGTGGTAGTATTTTAATTTGCCCTACATGTTTCATGTGTTGTGAGATGTGTGTCATAGATTTTCATGTGAAAATATTAAACAAAATATTAATATTTATTATATTTGTAGAAGATTCATGAGTAGTACATCTTGTTCTAATTCCATAACTTGTTTACTTGATAGTAACAAGATTAACTTTGCAAGTAGTCCGAATACTGATGTGGCAATGATGAGTCAAGTCTCATCAACAATTTCCGCATCCATTTTGCACGAGTTCATTTTGAAGTTCATAGTTTTGAATTAGTATGATTGAGTGTAGTACTTGATTTTGTGTGTGTGTTTTTGTAACACCCCCATTTTCAAGACCAAATTTAAACCAAATTTTTCTTTCTTAATTGAAATTTTACTAATACAATAGCGGAAGCATTTACACAACGCGCGGATTTGACCCGTAAAAATCTATTCTCGATAATTCGAGAATCAACACACATAATATGCAATGTAAGAAATTACACCTTGAATAAATAGTAATTTTGGTAGTTTTTTTTTCTAGTTAGGTTTAGCCTGTGCGTTCGGCTATATGAGACATACTTGAACGTGGCATAACGCCCCTTTTTCCTTTTCTTAGTAATTGAAGGCTTCCGCTAGTGTATTCGAATTGTATAAAAAAAATTACTTGTATTTTCGTAAGAGAAAAAAGTGTGGTGTTACAGTTTTTGGTAATTTTTTTTGTTTAATTGATTCTAACCATGGAGTATCCACTACTACCTTTTCACCACAATGCATTCAGTTAAATAGTTTGTCATTTTGTGCATAAACCTTTTTAAACAGTGACTATATTCTATATACCAAGTCTTTTTGTTGTAAAGCTTGATGCTGATTTTGCTTTTAATCCAAGCAGGTTTTGTCTAAAAAATGAAATGAATTGTAAATTTATATTAGTTCTAATATATTTAAAAGATACACAATAAGTAATTTACATACATGATCAATGAATGTTGCAACGGTGACTATTTTTGAAATTTCTTCATTTTCTGGATTTGCAAGTTTGATTGCAAATTGTTGTAGTCTCGACATTTTTTCAATGCATCAAGTGTGTGATGATGTTCTATATATGGTCCTACATTGATATTTTTAATAATGAGTTTTATATGTAGCTACATAAGATAATGATCTAATTACCATCCAATTACATATTATTATCAGCATAAAAGCATACCAGTCCTTTAGGTATTATGCTCAAAGTACTTTTTGCTCAGCCATTATTGTTGAATAAGTTATTGTGGATAGAGAAATTATTAGTTTAGTAAAGAAATACAATTAGATGATGTAGTAAAAATTTATACATTTTAAATTATCTTAATAAATAAATACGATTTACCTTTAAAGCGAACAACTATGATGTAGTCTAGAGATATTACAAGGTTACGTTGTTTCCCGCTTCAATTTCTTTGGTTATGAATAACCTCTTTGTCAGCAAATCCTCCCAAAATAGTTAATATGATTAGCTTCAAACTATTTTTTTTTTATTTTTTACAATGTATTAGAAAAATACTTGGTACATAAATATATAACATTATTTTGTATTATAACTTTGATATATACTTAATTACAAGTGATGCGTGGTATTTCTAGTGGTGGTGTAGGTGGAATGAAATGTGTTAAAACGAAAAGTCTAAGCTCACTGAGTGTCGATCTCCCGAGGATGAAAAATTGGAGAGTACAAGTTTCCTATCCATCGGAGTTTAGGCAACACAAAAGAAAAGAATATAAAGTGGGTAAAACATGGTCTAATAAGTGCAAGGTTGGGTAAACTAAGAAATTACTAAGAAAGAAAGGACGGATGGGGGCTAGAATCTACTGGAGTTTGCTTCATTTCATACGGGGGAGAGTTGGTTTTCCTATTGATTAGATTGAAGGAGCTCGAAACACATTCCTGAGTGGCGTCACACTCAAGCTCCCAATCCTCAATCGGTTGGGGAATTTTATCAAACACTTTGCCTACGAGATCCCTCCAGACCTCATCTTTTCAAATTGAGGGCGGGAAATGTGAGCAGTGGGCTCTCACCCCTTTGCGATATCTCGCCAAAAGGGTGATCCTAAACTCTTGAAGGGATCGGGGCCCTCGATCCAACAAGAACATCCAAAACATAGACACAATTTCAATAAATCAAAGGAAATCACATCTCATTAAAACATTTCAAATCATGAATGCAAAATCTCCATCCATCCTAACCCCACACATTAAAATCTAGCCCTTCATAGGCTTCAATAACATCATAGCTTTTAAGATCAAGATATATTCACAAAAGCAATAGAAAAAACAATGGACTTTAAGAGAAATAAAGATTCAAGAGAGATTCAAAGAGAAATAACTAATAGTAAAGAAAGAGTATACCCAAAATGAGTTGTGAATAATAGCTATCCAAGAATCCTCTCTCCAAGAATCCTCTTCTTCCTCCTCCAAAAATCTATCTAACCCTAATCTAAAAGTGAGAAGTAAAATGAAAAGTCCCCCTACTCCAAGCTGAAATGTCCCTTTTATACTAAAACTTCGCGCAGGGTTCTGGTGCAGATCCACGTGACCTACACGCGTGTAGGCATGCGTGGATGCTTACTGGAATTCGTCCACGCATGCCACACGCGTGAATGGGGGCGTGGACGGGGAATTCCTTGTCTTGTTTCCTTTGCTGTCTTCGGGTTGGTCTTTGAGTGCACCAATATCGGGTTTGTTCCTCTTTTGTCATACATGTCTTCCTTGGTTAATTTAAGTCTTCAATCTAGTAAAAATCCTTTAAAACATTCCACGCAAAGCACTTTTACAATTGTTAGCATATTAACGTAAAAGTACATAGATTAAGTCCTTTAAAGCATTCGTTTGACAATAACCTTCTTTAATTAGCCCCAATAAGCTAGGTACTTTTGGCGTCTATCAACAAGATAGTGTAAAAAGAAGACAATAATGGACAATGTAGTGAATATAATTAATTAATTAATGAATTTGAAGGTAAAGAAAATCTTTGTATTGTAGAAAGTAAAGATAATATAACTAATGAAATTATATCTCTATTTTAATTTTTTGATAATGAATATTTTTTTTGAATAAAGACATGGCATAGCAGACATCTAATTCTAAATTAAATAAAAAAATTAAATTAAATAAATGCATATGTATTATTTTTTGCTGTAGCTACTAATTTATTTAATTTAATAAGAGTAATAGAGTCTGGGTGTAGTTGTATCTTTGATTGAAAGTTTTTTTAGTGGTTGAATTAGTGAGTGTCGTCCTCTAGGAATGGCTAGGAATGATTCGAGTATCAAGGGCTTAAACACGAGTTCATCAAGTGTTTGAAAGCTAACCAAAATGATGTATTTGATTGCATGAGATCAAGATAAAACAAGTAATTGATTTAAGTACTAAACAATGATAAAGAAGATTTAAATCAAATAACCATGTACAAATGCTTCTTTAATGCTCTAAGGTTCTAGGCTAAACAATGCTCAACAATGAAGTGAGGGAATCACGTTAATGCCAATGCCACTCTCGTGGACATTGGCTACCACTAAAGTTCTAATCTCATTCTCATAGCAATTAGACTAGGTGAAATATTTAATCAAACACCTTGTGTGCATAATCTCTTCTAACTCCCCTATCTTAAGGGCAAGTTAGAAATGTGAAAAGGATTGGCCATGGTGAATCCATATTCTCATAGGTGAAACACCAATTCCATACATCTCTTGAATGGTTGGATCCTAACTAAATAAGTGTCAAATAATTCTCTTATTCCACAATCACATTCGTACTAAAAGCAATGCAAAACCTAGATTAAACAATTTAATTCATGTAAGCATTCATACAAGGCAATTCAATTTAAATCCCTAAAGGATTTAACTACTCATAGTGAAATTGAAAATGAAAAGCAATTGGAATACTAAGCAATGAATTTAAATACGAAAAGGAACTGATAATTGCAAGAAGAAGAAATTGAAACACTTGAATGAATATATACTATTTGAATATGAAATTGTAATGGAATTTGCAATTACAAGGAATGATTATTCTCTAAATCTTCTTAAAATCTAATGAATTTGGAATTGATAGATGTCCTAAAGTTTTTGTGGAGAGAAAAACTAAAAGAGGACTTAGAGAATTTGAAAGATAAACTGAAAATAAAGCCTATAGCTATTTACACTTGACGAAGTCGTGCCAAAAAACCGCGACCGAATTGCCTGGTCACGATGCTTGTCACGGTGTGACCAGCAACGTGACCAAGCAACAACTTTGCAGATTTCAGGAGTCATCACACTGCTGGTCACGGAGTGACCAACGTGACCACCGAAATCAACAAGGTGGTCACGGTGGTCACTATGGAGGTCACGCCGTGACCTCCACCTTGACTTCCGTGACCACTTTCTGATCAGCAGTCGTCAAGCTGTTGGTCACAGTGTGACCAGCAGCTTGACAACTGCTAATCAGAAAGTTGTCAAGCAATGTCACTCTGCTGGTACCATGACCAGCAGCTTGACCTCCTCCCGATGGCACGAAACGGCAACTCCTTACTCCGTTACTTCGTCAAACTTTGATATGGTTTTGACCCTTTATTCTTGAACAATTTTGCCTTGAAACCATCCTGATTTGCCTCTATTTTACGCTTCAACATGCCTAGGTCCGGTTTCCAATTCGTGAGCCATGAACACCTGAAACAAGCTTCGTTCTTGTACAAACACCTAACATTCGCTTAGAAGTTAGTACAATTAAAGCATATTTATAGGTTAATTCACGGCTTATCGAATCTCCCCACACTTAGACCTTGCTTGCCCTCAAGCAAGAGAAAACCAAGTTAAGCAAATTGAAACACCAGACCTCTTCAAAAGCAACCATACAATTCCAAAGATCAAGAAAATAATCTATGCATTCGAAATCAATGATATGTTGTTCGTCTCTCAACTTTGCAAAAATGGGAAAGTGAGTGTGGTTCTCTCAATTGGCTCAAAATGTAAAGACCCCTAAAAACCCCAAGGTCACTCATTATTTTGCATGGTAAACCCTCTCAAACACATTAATTTACAAGCACAGGGGTCTGATTCAATCCACAATTTCCACAGGCCTACCAAGTTGAACCCACTAATGGGAACGATGCACACGGCCTTTCCATCTTTGCCTCATTTGGCCCCAAAGACCCATTTAAACAAACGTGATAATGTGACACATGTCTCTCCACACGTTTTGGCTTAGCGTGAGAATCTCTCCATTTCCTAATCACCTCTAGGATACCACGTTGAGTCAACCGCCTTCACGTAGAGCTCTACGTTTTTTTGAAGTCTGTGCAATGGTTGCCCGATTCCTACGAGATAGCTCACCTCATGATTTTCCCTCTCAAGCAAGGATAACTTAAAGTCTTTGTTAGCTTTTTTTTTTTTAATTGACTCTTTCTTTTTCAACTTCACATAGCCTTTGTGAAGCCAAGCAAAAAAAATATTCAATTTCAGGCTATACCACCTTACTTACCATAAACCTTACCTTGTTCACTCCCATTTTATGAGATCTTTAACCGAGGTCTATGGAAATTGCGCATTGAACTACAAACAAGCATGCAAAATTGAATTAAAAACCTACTTGGGTCCTATACAAATCTGACTTGGTGTAAGGGTGGTTTCCAAATATTTTCAACCAATTGTGCCTACAACACCCCCTTTACCACACTTACAAAGTAAAAGGAAAAACAACATATCAAAATTTTCAAATGCACCACCTAAGTACCTAATCTTTAGCATGAACACAAAGAAAGCACAGTGTACTCACAAATTCCAAATCTCCCCACACTTAAAGGTTTACATCGTCCTCGATGTAAAGACACAATTTAACGCACAATGAATGGGAAATTGAAATCAAAGTACATAAGGGGAAGGGCAAGACACAGTTTTAATTTGACAAGAGCTTCACATAAACACATTAAAGATATCCTTCCCAAACACACTAATAACACCTTTGAAAGTATAAAGGAAAGGATAGAAATACTCCCTCAAAATTGTGCGCACTGGCGATTTTTAGCATCCAAGCTTGTGATAACTCTCTCTTTCTCTCTCCAAGAATCTCTATCAAGAAAATAAAGAGTGACAAGCAAAGAAGGAAACATAGTACGTGAAAGATTTAAAAAATTGCAAAGAAGAACAAACGAATCACAAATAATGAAGAACAATCAATCCAAGATAGCAGGAAGAAGACTCCCTTCTCTCTTTGCACTTTCTTCTCAAGGTATGTTCTCAAATGTAGAGCATTGAGAAACTCTCTTAAGCTCAATACTAGCATATTCTCTTCAAAGGTTTGGCATTGATCTACTTTAGAGAATATGCTCTCATACTCCTTCTTCTTATTCGCTTCCTCTTGTTCCCTTTCTTCTGTCATTTCCTCTTCAAAATTCTCATCTCTTGTCTTTTCTTTACTTCTCTCTTCTTCACTCTCTTTCTCCCCGTCCGTGATTCTACAATGAACTTCCTCTAACAACACATTCTTATTTTCAATATTTTCTTCGTTGTCTTTAACATTTTCTTCAAGCTCTTCTTCCTCTAGGACATCTCCTTTCACGTCCACTTCATCCTCCACAACTTCATCAATATTCTCAATACAAGAACCAACACAATCAACATTACAAATATCCCCAAAATTAGGAACACAAATATCTTCACAAGTATCATCACAATGATCACCACAAATATCATTATGCTTTTTAACACTAAATTCATCACTAGATGATTCAACAAAAGCATTTTCAACATCTTCAATCGTGCAATTAATGTCCATAGTCATATCAACTACTTCTACAACTCCATCATCAACACAATCAATATTACAATTATCAACACAAATAGGCACATCAATATCATCACAATCAGCATCACACATATCACCCCATGATTTAGAATAATTATTACCAAGAGTAGTTTTACCACAACTAGAATTGAGAGTCTTACCACATTTTACTTCAAGAGTCTTACCATAATACAACTCATCCTCCCACACGATCTTCACATCTTCATCATCTTCTTCACTTTCCTCTTCTATCTCTTTCTCTATCACCCCATTTCCTACCTCCATCTCTTCTACACAAGTGTTCTCCCATTCATTCGTCCACATATCCACTTGAGTTATTTGATCTTCCAAGTTCCGGATTGATGCTTGAGTCTCTTGCCTTAGGGGTGTCAAATTCTTGCATTATTTCTTATTTACATTATTGTCTCATGTGAGTTATGTCTTGTTTTATTTCTTCCAACATTTCCAAGATCTCATTCCTCAAATCTTCATTGATTCCCCCCTCATATGGTTGCATTATGTACTCCTCACCCTCATAATGGTCGGAGTAGTATAGGTAATCTTGATGATCTTGAGAGTATGAAGGGTATTGGGGATTTTGAGTAAATGAGAAATATTTTTCATTTTGAAGGGGTTGTGAGTATTGGATGTTCTTGGAGTAAGAGTTATGAGGGTAGGCTTTTTGTGAATAGAGATTTTGTGATGGAATATTATGATATTCATCTTCTATAGGTGCTTGAGTTGGATAAGAGCCATAGGATTGAGCATCATTGTATCCTTCTTGGGGTATGTACTCCTCATATCCTTCATATGGGGATATATAGTGGAGCAGGAGGGGGTCAAGAGGATGTTTTATTCGTCGAACTAATGATGGTGATTCAAAAAATGCTATGTTAAGTTCGACGCGCTAAGAGCAAAGTTTGATGCCATCGAGCTCATCAATCTACTAAAACTTCAAACAATCGGCCACCATTTGGCATTTTGAACTCAAAGTTGAACACATCGAAACTTTTGAAAATGTCATTCTTGTCCTCGTTCAACACCGAGCTTGCTCCAATCATCCCTTTGCTTCAATACATGTTCGTCAATAGTCCCAATGCAATAGAAATCATGCAAACCAAGCATTACGCCATACCTAGATAAGGAATTGAAACAAGGGAATAATCAATAAAGATTGTAATTTAATGCACATATGTCCAAAAATGGCAAGGGATTTCATCCATTTTTCACGGTGACTTCTTCAATGATATATGCTCTAAACTGCTTTAATTTCCCTTGTCTTTATACTCGAAATAGTGGAGAGTTTGACTATTCGATGGCCTGTTAACTTCTGGCATCCCCCCTTGTTGGCTTTCCATTTTTCACGGCGATGGGAGGTCTTCTTACATCTATGGTGACATGGAGAGGGTTGGGTGGATTTTTGTTTTTTTTGGGTTGTTTTTTCTAAAAAGACTTGAGGTTTTATGCCGGATACCATGTTTTTTCCAGCGAGTATGAAGTATCAATGAGTTGTTGTGAGATGGTGGATTTTTCCGCTTAATTTTGTCGACTGCCACAGTGACTTCATCTCTGTTGTTAGAACTTTGCTGTCTTGTTTCTTTTAACGATGTTTTCTCCTCGCCCTATGACTCTAGGTTACCCATAACTGATCGGTTCAAACCCAGGGGTTTGAGGACCGAACCTCCAACTTCTCGGCTGTAGATAGAGTACTCTTACCACCTTAGTTGTCTTTACGGACTTGCTGTCTTGTTTCTCTTAGCATGGACTGAAGGAAGGGGCAGCCATGGCTGCCTCCACCTTCTGAAATTTTTAAAATTTTTTATTTTAATTTTTAAAAATAGTAATTAAAATAATTTTTTATATATAATTTGATATTATGACATTATATTTAAGAAAACTTGGGTAACCTGTAAAAGATGTTATTCCCACAATTTTTGAGTTTTTGATGGTTCAATTGTATACTTTATTTTTTGTTCAATAATTCAATTACACAATGCCTAAAAATTCACTAACCTATTTGGCACTTTTTCTATAAAAAAATAATAATAATAAATAAATAAATAAAGAAATAGTCTTCCCTGCCTCATTATTCTATGCTATAACAAAGAATCTAATATATTATATTATTATTGGTCATTATGGAATGATTACAAAGGCATATAGTCAATCAGCCGATTCAAATATATCCGCCATTCCTGACTTCCACTTCAAGTCCATAGAGTATAGTTTACTCCTGTGCGCTATATATAGCCTTAGCTTGTCATGAACCATTGTATAACCACACACACCTCTCATTACTCTTCTTCACTGTCACTTTACTTGTGCATGTGAAATTCAAGAACAGTAAATATGGAGGCATTTTTCCTTTATTATTCACTGTTTTTTGCAACAATAATTGTCGTTCCCATATTTGTCATCTTCTTTGCTCGTAAACCAAGCTCTAAGAAACAACACCTTCCGCCTGGCTCTAACGGATGGCCAATTCTCGGAGAGACTATGAACATGGCAGTAACCGGCCCCGAGAGGTAACTTTTAATTTTGTCTTATATAAAGAATATGAATTTGTCTAACAATAGAATGGAGCCAAGTGGAGCCAATTGGATATGCCTATCACCAGCATGACATCACTAGTAATGATACTGAAAGAATAGTTTTACTTCAGTAGAGGTTGGCACAATGTCAAACCACCTAAACCATGCCTTCTTTTCTTTCCATCATTATTATTAGAGTTAATTTTACCAGAAGTCCCTTGTCTTTGGTGGCAATTCCAAATTTAGTCTCAGATTATCATTTTTGTTATTTAACATCTCAAACTATTAGTTTTTGGACACTTTTAATTCTTCTCATGAATTTTCCTATTTTTAGTAAGGACATTTTTGTTTTTTAATATTGTTCTTTTGTAATTTTTTTTCCGGTTTCAACCGGTTTAATTGGTTTAGGACTTTAGGTAACTGATTTTTAGTAACCAGATTTTTCAACCGATTTTTAGTAAAGTCTTAACTATCAGAGAGTTGATTAATCGTCAGAGATGGCTTAGAACCAATAGTTCATTATCTAATAGATCTTTCCGTTCTAATACTCTATCTATCAGAGAGTTATCACTTATCAGTATTTATCAAATACGTTTCTATCTAAAGGAACACTATTTAATCAATTGACAAAAACTTGTTAACAGGTACATAGTGGACAGAATGAATAAGCACTCCTCCGAGGTGTTCAAGACGTCGTTACTTGGGGAGAAAATGGCGGTGTTCTGCAGCGCCGCCGCGAACAAGTTCTTGTTCTCGAACGAGGGGAAGCTGGTGACCTTCTGGTGGCCGCGCTCCATCACGAAGCCGTTAATCTGCCCGTCCGACGAGAAGGACCCGGAGAAGAAGCTGGCCCTGATGAACCACGCCTTCGTCCACGAGATCCTCAGGCCGGAGCATCTCAAGCAGTACATCCCGGTGATGGACGCCATGGCTCGCAAGCACGTGGCGGCCGAGTGGGCCCCGTTCCACGACGTGAAGGCCTACGACTTGTCCAAGAAATACACTTTCGCCCTCGGCTGCAAACTTCTCGTGAGCGTGGAAGACCCCGACCACGTCAAAAAGCTGTCGGACCGTTACGTTATGGTGACTTCGGGGATGTTCTCCGTGCCGGTTGATTTTCCCGGGACGGCGTATCACCGGGCGCTGAAGGGCGGGAGAATGGTCTGCGAAGAGATTCTTAAGATCATCGCGGCAAGGAAGAAGGAGAACAGGGACGACGAGCGAGGGCACCGTGATTTATTGTCTCGGCTTATGAGCGCCACCAATGAAAACGGCGTGTTTTTGAAGGACACAGAAATATGTAACAACCTGGTTGGTCTGCTCGTTGCCAGCTACGATACTACAAGCGCGGCGCTTTCCTTCACCATCAAATTCCTTGCTGAGCTTCCACATATCTATGACAAGGTGTATAAAGGTAATTGATTCATTAATGGCATGTTTGGTTCATGGAATTGATTAGGAATGGAATAACATTCCTTAGAATAACCTATTCCATTGTTTGTTTTGTTCATTTTATCATGGGAATGACATTCTAAGGAATGAACTATTACCTTTGCAAAGGGAATAGTCATTCCTTGGGGAGCTTTGGTATTAGCTATTCCATGCTCTTGGAATAGCTTTTACATGATAAATACCAAAAATACCCTTTGTACATTAAACTCTAAATCCTAAACCAACCAAACACTAGAATACAATTTTAAAGTCTATTTTTTCAACGAACCAAACAATATTATATAATTAATATTCTATTCCTTACCTATTCCATTCCCCGTGGAATAGCATTCATATTCTCTCCAAATTCATTCCGTGAACCAAACATGTTGTAAGAGATCTATTAGGTATTGAACATTTATCACTAGGCCAAAAACTATAGCTCTTAGACTAAACATAACATTATTTTCCTATAGACCCCACTCCATCATATTTTTGGAACTTTAGTGCTAGACTTGGCCTTTTAAGCCTTTTACGGGTTTACTGACTTCTGCCCAACAAGATCGATCAAATTGAATAAAAACAATATATTATGTCGTCAACATTTAATAAAAAACCATTTTTTTTTTAATATAACAGAGCAAATGGAGATCGCAAAGAGCAAAGGTCCAAATGAGTTGCTGAACTGGGAAGACATTCAAAAGATGAAATACACATGGTGCGTTGCATGCGAAGCATTACGGCTAGTGCCACCAGGCCTCGGAGCTTTTAGGGAGGCTTTGACTGATTTCACCTATGCTGGGTTTACCATTCCAAAAGGATGGAAGGTAGTATGAATTACGAAGCATTAATTTGTTTTAAATTATATTTTAGGTGGAGTAATGTTGAAGTTGACTTTGGATTTATGAGTGTAGATATTTTGGAGTGTATTTGCCACGAACAAGAACCCCAAGTACTATCCGGACCCAGAAAAATTTGATCCGTCGAGATTCGAAGGAAGTGGCCCTCCGCCATACTCATTCGTCCCTTTCGGCGGAGGACCCAGGATGTGTCCCGGAAGAGAGTATGGAAGGCTAGAACTGCTGGTGTTCATTCACAACTTGGTGACCAAATTCAAGTTGGAGAAATTGGTTCCAGATGAGAAGATCATCTACCATGCATCACCGGTGCCAACTCATGGAATTCCTGTTCGCCTTCTTCCCCATCACAATTGAGCTCACGCTATCAAAACAAATCCATATATAATATATAATGTCTTTTTAAACTCAATTCTGAGGAACTCTCCCAACTCCAAACTCCAATATCTAGTAAATTGCTATCATATAATAATATACATGTTGAAGCCAATAATTAATATGTACAAGTGTGCTAAGTACGTACCTTTCACCATCACTAGTCAACAATCTTTGGTTTAATTTCATGATTATTTCACCATCACGGGTCTTGCGCCGGTGACGACGTGGATGCGTTGACGGGGGAGAACGTATGCATTGCAATCTGTGAGATATATCCTAAATAGCATATGTCAGTCAACGAATATATAATGTGAAAAGAATTTGAGCAAGATGAGTCAAAGATGGATTGAATATTGTATATTTGTATTCAATTCGAAAAATATTACAATATATCGTGTTTTACTAATACACATATGAAATCAAATGCAAAGGAGCTCTTAGGTAAAATAATAATAATAATAATAAGATTTGATGGTTTTGTGACCCCGGGTGGTCACTCAGCGGGCCAACACAACCGATTGAATCCATAACATGTACAAATAACTCAATAAAAATAAGAGCAAGACACAATATTTTGACGTGGAAACCGAAAGGTAAAAACCACGGGCCTTTTTGGGCGGTGCCAAGCCAGAATTTCACTATTTTTGTAGGGTATTTGTACATGTCCGTTTTGCTTCTCTCTTTTCTCACGATACAACTCTACCTCCCCTCTCTTTGCTTTTCACCTCTGTTTTTATAATCACAGGATGAGTAGTGTAGGCTCCCCACAATTAATGGATATTTAATGGGTTTTATGGGTAGTAAATGTGTAGGTTATAATAATAAGATTAATGGGTGATAAATGGGTATTTTAAGTGAGTAACTAATGGGTAAATAAAGGGGTAATTTATTTGGGGGTTATGGAAGGGTATTAGGGAACCGAAAGGTCACGTCCCGAGTGCTGACTGCCGAGTCCGAGTGTTATGCCTGACTACTTGCTAGGTAGTATCGACCGGGTGCCTATGCCGGGTATCTATCATAAGTCCCTCACTTTTCTGTGTCTCGCAAAGCATGGCACGGGAAAGTATATCGTCTCGCCTCAAAATCAACTTAATAGCTAACTTCCGAATCAAAACAAGCCTTTAGCCAACCAATACCGACTATCGTTTGTATGACTTCGTATTTTTCACATTCTTTTTTCAAGGAGGCACGGTTGACCGAGTGCGACTCCTTTTTCAGGACTCCGGCCAACCAAACCAACAACTGCCTTATAGCCCTTTTTTCACACTCCTTTTTCAAGGAGGCTCGGTTGACCGAGTGCTGACTCCTTTTTCAGAACTCCGGACAACCAAAACAACAACTGCCATATAGCCCCTTTTTCACACTCCTTTTTCAAGGAGGCACAGTTGACCGAGTGCCAACTCCTTTTTCAGGACTCCGGACAACCAAATCAACAACTGCCTTATAACCACTTTTCACACTCCTTTTTCAAGGAGGCACGGTTGACCGAGTGCCGACTCCTTTTTCAGGACTCCGGACAACCAAAACAACAACTGCCTTATAACCCCTTTTTCACACTCCTTTTTCAAGGAGGCACGGTTGACCGAGTGCCGTTCACACTCCTTTTTCAAGGAGGCACGGTTGACCGAGTGCCGACTCCTTTTTCATTTCAAGGAGGCACGGTTGACCGAGTGCCGACTCCTTTTTCAGGACTCCGGACAACCAAAACAACAACTGTCTTATAACCCCTTTTTCACACTCCTTTTTCAAGGAGGCACGGTTGACCGAGTGCCAACTCCTTTTTCAGGACTCCGGACAACCAAAACAACAACTGCCTTATAACCCCTTTTTCACACTCCTTTTTCAAGGAGGCACGGTTGACCGAGTGCCGTTCACACTCCTTTTTCAAGGAGGCACGGTTGACCGAGTGCCGACTCCTTTTTCATTTCAAGGAGGCACGGTTGACCGAGTGCCGACTCCTTTTTCAAGACTCCGGCCAACCGTGCGAGTCCCTCAGTCTCCAAAGCAATCAACCTCACATTCATACAGGTAGACTGCCTCAGTTACTCATTCACAAGTATTCATTCTCAAGCTCATGCAGTTAGACTGCTTCAGTTACTTATTCGATCATAGGTGATCGTGGATCACTTGGACTTAGGTTATCTCAACCCAACTCAAAGGCAGGCAGACTGCCAAACTCAAAAATGATCCGGAGATCAGTAGAACTTAGGTTATCTCAACCCAACTCAAAGGCAGGCAGACTGCCAAACTCAAAGATGATCCGGAGATCAATAGTACTTAGGTTATCTCAACCCAACTCAAAGCCAGGCAGACTGCCAAACTCAAAGATGATCCGGAGATCAATAGAACTTAGGTTATCTCAACCCAACTCAAAGGCAAGCAGACTGCCAAACTCAAAGGCGATCCGAAGATCATTAGAACTTAGGTTATCTCAATCCAACTCAAAGATGATCCGGAGATCAATAGAACTTAGGTTATCGCAACCCAACTCAAAGGCAGGCAGACTGCCAAACTCAAAGATGATCCGTAGATCAATAGAACTTAGGTTATCTCAACCCAACTCAAAGGCAGGCAGACTACCAAACTCAAAGGCGATCCGGAGATCAATAGAACTTAGGTTATCTCACTCAAAGGCGATCCGGAGATCAATAGAACTTAGGTTATCTCAACCCAACTCAAAGGCAGGCAGACTAGAACTTAGGTTATCTCAACCCAACTCAAAGGCAGGCAGACTGCCAAACTCAAAGGCGATCCGAAGATCATTAAAACTTAGGTTATCTCAACCCAACTCAAAGGCAGGCAGACTGCCAAACTCATTTGTCCATAGGTGATTGTAGGTCACTTGGACTTTAGGTTATCTCAACCTAACTCATCAAGGCAGGCGAAATGCCAAACTCATTTGTCCAACGGTGATCATTGATCACTTAGGACTCAACTAAGTTATTTCAACTTAGCATCTCAATAAAGCAGATTGACTGCCTCACTCACTCATCCGTAAACAATCACAGCTCACTTTTAGGATCTAACTAAGTATCACAGATCCTTAGCCGGTCCCCGAATTTTTGTAGTTTGACTGCCTCATTTGCTCAAACCATTTAGAAAGGCTGGCTAAACCTGAACTCAGTCGTACCAACCAAAGGGCTGGTAGTCCACCCGAATCAATCTTGGCTCGACCGGCTACTTGATTGACCGGGACGTGTTTTTTTTTTTTTTGTACAATAAATATTACAATTTACATAATTTACTCTCATCATAGAGTAACAAATCACTCAAAATCTGGAATTTCGCTGATGTCGCCGACCACTCAAGGTAATTAGCCACTTCAAAGATATATCCGCTCGGCCATAACGGTCCATACTCTATCTTTGCTTAGCTTTGTGTTTCATTTTGGAATATGATCTTGGTTGTGGAAAATGCACCTCTCCTCCACACTTGCTCCATGCAAATTATTTGCAAACAACATTACACAACTGACTTTCGAAAATTACCCACAATTTTCCTTGGAAATTTTTACTTTTAATTCTCTACCACACCTTCCCATGCATTCCTTCTCATCCTGCCACGTACACCTTACCTTATTCTACATTTAAGCATGTAAACCCATCTTTCCATATACATAGAGATGATAATAACTTTGCAGTGAAACATCAAAAATTCTATTTGCATTCATAGACATATCCATATAATGAAAATTCATAAGAATTTAAGAAGGGCTCGGCTTACTGCTCAAGACTACTCTGTCGCCGATTATGGGAAAATAGGCCTGTTTTTTAGGATAATTTTTGTTTCTCGATAAACTCCACCTCCCCGACACAGTTGGTTGGCGCTCGAGGTGCTCCATATGTAGTTTGTACACGTAATATTTGTGATGATAAAAGATAGGGGAGTATTTTTCATACCGTGCCTCCTAACTTTGCCAAGTAATTAGATCGTTGAGCGTCTGAACTCCTAGACTCACTGCTCTGCCACGTACGCCGAGTATAGAGGTGCCCTGAGATGGTAAATATGTATGGTACTGAACTCGTGTTATTCTTTTGAGTTTTGCCGCGCCACTTCTTCAGCATAGCCGACCGCCTATATGCACTACGGCCCAAAAGTCGCTCGCAGATAATTTCTCCTACATTCTTTGATAACGGCCGACAGCTCTCTTTTGCATATCAGAATTCCATGTCTTTTCAACATTCATTATGCGGAGTGGGGAAACTTCTTATTCAGCGTTGCACCATCACTCGCCTTCTTCAAGCGGACTCGGCAGAGTCGTGCAGGCAGAGGTCGCCGGAATTGGTGGCCTTTGTGCCGTTATAGTTGGATTAGTAGCCAAGATTGATGCTCGAGAATCTTGCCATCATTTATTCCATCATTCTCCTTTGCTAATATGTATGTACGTAGAGGGGGCCTTCAAAATAATCAATATAACTTAACTTTCTCAAATTGAAAATTCCATACCTTCTGGATTCTGATCCTCACCCAAGTATTCCCATGTACATTGATGAGCACAAATGATGAGTGTAAAAGAGGGTGTAATGTCGTTCCGCTGAGGATTGGGGCTATGGCACGTAATTGTGTGAATTACCAAGCACTAGAGTATGTGAATTAATAGAATTCAAGCAACAAAGACTGGATGATGTGGAATAAAAGAAAGCAATTGATTAAGTTGTAAACTGTATGATAAAAGTATGGGCCAGATTAGGGGGATTGTAACCTTGATGTTCTAACAAACTCAAGATTAGGGAAAGAATATTTAACCAAGGGATATATGGGCAATGCACAAAAGAATTCTACTCAGCTACTTTCGTAATCAATAAGAGAATTAGGCTAAGATTGCCTCACTGTCGTGATGCATCAATCATAACCTTAAGCACCTAAGCATTGTAAGCCCCCAAAATTACCTCTACTTTCATAGCAGGAATATTAGGTTGAAATTGGTAAGGCTCGAGGTCTCCATCCAACTGTCGTTGTAATGAATCCCTCTCCTAGACTAGCAATTAATTCTGGCCACAAACCAATAACTAGTGCAAAGAAATCCCCAAATCAACATAAACCCTAGGTAAAGGATTCAATCCCTTTATGCAATTAATCATAAATCGAACATCAAGATTAACAATGGACCCCTAATCCAAACCTATAAACGAACTACTCCCGCATGAAGGGAGTAAACAAAGCAAAGCAAGAATTAATAACCATAAACATTGCAAGAAAGTAATAAAGGAATAAGAGAACTTAACTGATAAAGAGCAAATCCAAACTTCAATCTTTGATTCCAATCTTGAAATTAACTAATCTAATGTGAAACTAATCTAAACTATGCTAGGGAAATATAAACTAAATGCTAGGGTTCAGAACTCTGTAAAGGAACCTCCTCAATTGTAGAGCATAGGTAGAATATATAGCAGATAGATGGGCCTTGGCCCATTAGGCAACTTTCAATTCTTTTCCAGTTTGTATTCTTGTTTCCTTTCTTCCTTGTAATTCCCTTTTCTTCCAGAACTTGTCCAAAATGCTCCAAAATTCCTCCTTTGTAGTTCCTTGTAGATAATTCAACACTTGGACAATATAACACACAAACAATTCCCAATTTCACTAGGATAAGGGAAATACAATTAAAATAAGGGGTGAATTATTGTATAAAATAGTAGATATCATACATAAATGTATGGAAATAGAAAACCAAGATTTGTTGTATAACAAAGCACCTAGAGATGGTAATTTTGACGCATATTTCTTATAACTGATTATTCTCTTCCTTCTAGTGGATCGACTCCAACTTTCACTCGCTTTCCATAGAAATTCTTACTCATTTTTCAGAATCATTCTCACCCGTATTTCAGGGTCTTATCCATCTTTTAGGATCATTTTCACTTGTCTTGCAAGCACTTATCACCCATGGTCTCTCCCGTCTTTCAGGACGTTTAAAATAAAATTTCCCTTTCCACCGAGTCCCTTAGTCTGAGGGTATATTGATGAACAACATGTTTATGCTTACTAGATATTTTATTACCTCAACATTTCCACCAGCAGATTCTCATGCAAAGCTTTGAAGAAAATAATTTGAAATGGTTGCCTACCTATCTTCTCTAGCGTACAGAATGAATAAAACCTCTCTCCAAGAAATTTTATCACATTCGTCACGTACATATACTTATCTAGAGTTTCTAACCTTTGATATATATGCATTTTCCGATCAACGTGACGGAGGCACCGGCTCCCTTTCTTCCGCAATCCGACTACATGATCTTATCGTTACAATGGTAGGAACACACGGCCTTTTGTATCGATCCCCACAGACGGCGTCAGTGATGGTTTTGTGACCCCGGGGTGGTCACTCGGCGGGCCAACACAACCGATTGACTCCATAACATGTAAAAATAACTCAATAAAAATAAGAGCAAGACACAATATTTTGACGTGGAAACCGAAAGGTAAAAACCACGGGCCTTTTGGGGCGGTGCCAAGCCAGAATTTCACTATTTTTGTAGGGTATTTGTACATGTCTGTTTTGCTTCTCTCTTTTCTCACGATACAACTCTCCCTCCCCTCTCTTTGCTTTTCACCTCTGTTTTTATAATCACAGGATGAGTAGTGTAGGCTCCCCACAATTAATGGATATTTAATGGGTTTTATGGGTAGTAAATGTGTAGGTTATAATAATAGGATTAATGGGTGATAAATGGGTATTTTAAGTGAGTAACTAATGGGTAAATAAAGGGGTAATTTATTTGGGGGTTATGGAAGGGTATTAGGGAACCGAAAGGTCACGTCCCGAGTGCTGACTGCCGAGTCCGAGTGTCATGCCTGACTGCTTGCTAGGTAGTATCGACCGGGTGCCTATGCTGGGTATCTATCAAGATTAAATTTTAGTCATTGATCTACTTCAAATCAACCTTCTAAAATGAATAAAAAAAAATTAAAAAAATATGGTGGTGGATGGATAATAACACTAGGCTTGGGCCACGCGGAACGGCCCAAAAGAACAACTATACTTTCTAGAGACTTCGTATCCACGAAATCTCAAGAAAGTGGGGGACTGGATGATGGATAATACACTAGGCCTGGGCCACATGGACCGGCCCCAGAGAGCAATTGGATCAAGAAAGCCCAAGAAAGACCCTCAACACAAAGATACAGAAGAGTTCGATAAGGATTGGACTTAGCACTTGTAATATTAGCAAGATTAGGGCTTATGGGAGGCGGTCCAGGATTCTTATTCCTTATAGGGCTCTATGCCCAAAATATGTATAAATAGACCCTCCACACACGGAGAAAGGGACAAGCAATTCTGAGCAATACAATACATATATTCTCTAGTTATATTTTCCTATATATTTCCTGTATTTTCGCTATTCTAACAGGTAGCGTTGGCCTGCATTTGACTACCCAAAAGTCATAAAACCAACAGTGGTATTATGATAATTTTGTATAAGTAAGTTCATTTACTTTCTATCTTTGTATGCATTATTTTCTTTGTTCAAGTGTCTATTTTTCTTCTTCAAGTGCATATGTTTGTCTCTTCGAGTGCATAGTTTCTCTTTTGAGTGTATATTTATTTTATTAGCTGCTCAACATATGGGTGCATTATTTTCTTTCCTCAAGTGCATATGTTTGTCTAATCAGGTGTAGTATCTCTTCGAGTACATATTCTTTATTAGTTTCTCAAAATAAAGAATATTTACGATGCATAACTTTTAACATACGCGTGCATAACTTTGAATCTTATGGTGCATAACTTTAAGCATTATGATGAATAACTTCAAACCTTCAGGTGGATAACTTTATTAAACCTACGAGTGCATAACTTTGAAACTTAAAGTGCATAGTTTTGAAGTTAATTTGCATGACTTTGTTGCGTATGTATGATAATTGTTGGTTTTATGACTTCTGGGTAATCAAAGGCAGGCCAACACTACCTGTTAGAATAGCAAGAATATAGGAAATATGTAGGAAAATATAACGAGAGAATATAGGTATTGTATTGCTCAGAATTGCTTGTCCTTTACTTCGTATATGGAGAGTCTATTTATACATATTTTGGGCCTAGAGCCCTATAAGGAATAAGAATCCTGGACCGCCTCCTATTGCGAGTCCAGGTTATATTATAATTAATAAGCCCTAATCTTGCTAATATTACAAGTGCTAAGTCCAATCATTATCGAACTCTTCTGTAGCTTAGTGTTGAGGGTCCTTCTTGGGCTTTCTTGATCCAATTGCTTTTTTGGGCCGGTCCATGTAGCTCAAGCCTAATATATTATCCATCAATAATCTTGTTATTATCATGCATCCAAATACTCTGCTTTAATATCAATATAGAGAGAAAGGTTTTACAAATTATTCTCAGTTGATTTCTTGCCTTCTTGTGGCTGAACAAAATAATGAGGTTTTGATGAAAAACCACGAGGCACCTCTCACTGGTTCAATCCCATTTCTTGAAGCGAATGGTCGATCATATCGTAATGAAAATACAAAGGGTCGCGGTCGTGGTCATGGACAACCATATCAAGCATGCGACTACAGCTAGAATGAATTATTGAAATATCATATCGGAGTTTTGACGGTACTCCATGTGAGGTTTAATTTTCCCTCTCTTATTTTAATATGATAGAGGATTATTTTGTGCAGTAATCATGCATTAATTTTTGGCATTTGATGGAGGGTATACTAGACTGATTAAAATGGATCGGCCCGAGAAAAATAATTTGATTAAGAAAGCCCACGAGGTACTTCCGACTTAGTGAAGTATTCCACAACAATGAGATACTTCCGACTTTTAGAGCTGGTAGAGAGGGCCACCACCAAATCTATTCCTCACTTCAAAAAGGAGATTGCCGTACTAACGGGAATGTAATTGGTTGCGGGTCTGCCTAGTACTACTTGGAACTCTTGGCACCTACGGCACCGCCTATCATATTCCACGCAATCCCTCACCATCATGATCCTTTGCGAAATGGTGTACACCCCTTGGTGTGCTGAACACACCCCTTCATAGACTTCTTTCATCATTAACTCGCACTATGCTTACTTCCCAGTAAGTCACTAATTCTATAAGTCAAGTAGGTTACCCATCTGGTAAGTCAAGTAAATCACCCTTACTGTAAGTCAAGTTGGTCACCCATATTATAAGTCAAGCACCCATCCGGTAAGTCAAACACACTTAACCTTCATTGGTTATCTAGTTGTCATATTATTCTTAAAATTGTAAGTGGACTTTAACCATTTAAGTACATTCCTTCATAGTAAGCCACAACGTGGAATCGAGCTGCTGACGCCCAACAAGAATAAATGGAGATTGCAAAGCTGAAGGGTCCAAACGAGTTACTGATTTGGGAAGACATTCAGAAGATGAGATGAATAATATTCCTGGAATGTGGTGTGTGAAGCTCTAAGGCTTACGCCACCTTCCCCAGGTTCTATGAGAGAAGTCTCAACCGGTTTTACCAGCTTCGGATTCACGATTCCAGAAGGATGGAAGGTAATTAAATACATACATTCATCAATCTCCTCGAAAATAAAATAATCAAGAATGGAAATTTGGATTCTAAAAACCATGATAATTTGGTTTGATGAGAAGATAATACAAAAGATAACACCAGAGCCATCTAATGGCCTTCCAATTTGACTTTACCCACATCTCATCATCAAATGATTATCTGTTGTTGAGCATATAATATATAAACATAAATGTGCAATCAAACTATAAATGTAGCCTTTTAAGTTGAAATGAAGCGCATGTGTCAATCATAAATATGTAGATACATAATTATGCAGGAATGTGGCCTAAAATGTAATAATGAACAGATATAATAATTTCTCTTTTGGTAATTTGGTGTAAGATTTATATGCCTACGTTCTTAGCCAAATCAAGCAGCATTTGAAGTAATGCTTCAGCATCAGGCCTTTCACTAGGAGAGGTGCTAATGCATCGCAATGCAATCCTCAGTAACGCTGCCATCTGATGTTGAACCTCCATAGATGTTTCGCCCACTCGGCTGTCAAGAATTTCTTCCAAATTTTCATGTTGGTCCGACCTGCTAGTTACCCAGGTGGCTAACTCTATCCCCTCATATACACCTTGTTTTCCTGTCAACAACTCCAGCATGATCACTCCGAAGCTATAAATGTTGCCCGATGTTGTCACCCTCATCGTGTATGCATACTCTGCATTCCAAAACTTAAACAAGAATTAATTTTAAAACGAAAAATCTGAAAAAAAAATTGATAAAATGTAGTGTGTCAGTTCACCTGGTGGGACAAATCCCACAGCAGCAGCAACTACTGAAGGGGTTCTTTTGTTGTGTGATGGTCTGATCAAATTACTGAGCTCAAAATCTCCGATAATTGGCTCAGACAGTGATTTCATCATGATACTTCTCGTCGACAGGTTGAGGAGGATTATCGGGGCATCTTCAGAACCATTTCTGTGCAAGAAATTTAGGCCTCTGCAAATCCCTAGTGCAATACTGAACCGGCATTTCCAGTCCAGAACGTTGTTGTCTTCACTGTGGAGCAGGTGAAAGAGGGACCCGAATTCAGGGAACTCGTAGAATATGAATGCGCTGTGTGATGTCAAAACATAGGCAAGAGGGATCATGATATTGGGATTAGCTACACGGGCTAATCTAGTTAGTTCTTCCACAAACTTTTCGGGGTCCTGGAGTGTGAATGCCTTGTTGCTCCAATTGATCTTCTTGATGCAGTAGCTAATCCCACTGGGCATCACAGCCCTGTAAAAACTGTACCACTCAGTACTCAGGATAGTGTTGGTTGGCCTGCGAGTCACAGCCATGGCTTTGCAAAAGTCGAGTTGAGACTTGTGGTGGATATGATGATCATCCATGAGCCAGTAACCTCGTACCTTGTACATGTTTCTCAAAACGAAGAGAGCTATAAACGTAAACAGCCCAACAGCAACAGCAGCAACTGCAACTGCTATAACAATCACGACAGCCACTGATAATTTCTTCTTCCCTGATACAGCTGGAGCGTTCTGAGGAGAAGGCGGAGGAGGAAAAATCAGCTGGCGGTTTCCTCCTAGACTAAGCTCCACGTACTTTGGAAACGTGGGAACAACACCAGAAAGGTGATTGTTTGCCAGTATTAGATGTGTCAAGCCGCTCATCCGTGTCATTGATTCTGGAATCTGACCCGAAAACGTGTTATTGGAAAGGTCTAAAACCTCCAATGCAGTGAGCCTAGTGAGAGTGGTTGGAATCGGTCCAGTAAAGAGATTGTGACTGAGGTTTAGTGCGATTTGCAACTGCATTGGCATTTCTGGAATTAACCCACTAAGCTGGTTGTTTCCAAGTTGGAGTTCCAACAGATTGTTTAAGTTACCAATTGAATTTGGTATTGAACCATTGAGACCATTCTCTCTCAAGTCCAAGTTTGTAAGGGTATGCAAAGTAGATATTGAATCTGGTATTATACCAGTAAGGGAATTCCAGCTCATATTAAGCCTCTGCAATTTGTTAAGCTTGGAGATGCTATCAGGGATCCCTCCAACAAAACCGTTCATTTCGAGCTTCAGAACCTGAAGATTGATAAGGTTCCCTATATCCGCAGGCAAAGGACCGGCCAGCTTATTCTGGGCAAGATTCAAAAGAGCCAAATTTTTGCAGGAAAGCAGCTCCAAAGGTATGTTTCCATTCAATTGATTGTTTTCCAGCTCCAAGTAGGTCAGATTCTGAAGGCTTTGAAAGGGTTTAGGTGGGATAGGCCCAGCTAGACTATTGTTCCCCAATCTTAGCCTAACAAGAGTTGATCCCATATTTGCAGGTATTGAACCTTCCAGCTTATTGTTAGTCAAATCCACATACTGCAAATTTGGTGGAGATAAGAGGCCCAAAGGGATTGTTCCACTCAAATTATTATAACTAAGGTCTAAATTATTGAGGTTGGAAGTAATACCAAGTGGAACATTTCCAACAAAATAATTTTGATTCGCAGCAAATCGAAACAAGGTTGTGATATTCCCAAGAGTTTTTGGAATGGTACCAATCAACTTATTAGCTGACAGGATCAGAATTTTCAAGCTAGAGAGATTTCCCAAGCTTTCAGGGATTGGGCCAGAGAGGTTATTAAGACTAAGGTCAATCAAAGCCAAATTCTCATATTTCACAATCTGAGAAGGAATTTGACCATCAAAGTGATTAACAGAGAGCTGAAGCTCCACCAAAGCATTGGATTTTCCCAGACTGGTTGGAATATGTCCAACAAAATTGTTGTAGCTGAGGTCCAAATTCTTGAGTGAACTCAAGCTATCCAATTGGAGATCAATATTCCCAGATAGAGAATTCATAGACAGGTCCAAGGACTCTAACACACCAAACCCACTAAAGATAGGCAAAGGGCCCTTCAACTTATTGCTACTAAAATTCAACACTTTCAACCCACTAATCCCCCCACAACCAGTGATGAACCCATCCGGAATGGAGCTCAACTGGTTGTTAGACACATCAAGAGACTCGAGAGTTTTGATCCCGCAAAGAAGGGGCAGAGTATCAGGATTAGAAATGGAAAACAAATGAAGGGAAATATTGGTTATGGAAGAATTATTTGGAGAGCAAGAAACTCCCTTCCATGAACATGGGTCGGAACCTCTGTTCGTCCCAATCCATGCAAAAGAAGTAGACGTATTGTCGTGAATCATATCGTAGAGTCTACCCATGATGTTTTTCTGATCCTGAGGCAGCTCAGAATACACAATTGGGAGGAAGAAACAGAAGCAGAAGCAGAAGCAGGAAAAGATTGTAGAGGTGATGTGGGCACACCTTCTAGCCATGTTGGGTGGCTATGGGCTATGGGAGTTGATTACTTTCCAAGCAAATGCAAAAGCCCCCAGTATGTTGTGTAGTGTTGCTGATTTCAGGATACAAGGTGATATGCGTATATTCACTTTCAACAAATGCGTGTTGGAAACGAGAGGGGGGATGGCGATTGGTTGACTGGACTTCAGTTGTTCGTATGTGTAGAACAGCTGGGTAAACGGCCCGGGTTGTTTAGTAAGTCAAAATTTTGAGCAATTATTTTGAAAAATAGAAATTTTGAAAATTAGAAAATTGAAAAAAAAAAAAAAAAAAAACTTGTTTGTTAAACTTAGTTTTCCAATTTTGTAAATTATTTACATTCTTTCCTTTTTTCATTGATTTTGGAGAATTCAGAATCAATTCTCGAAATTGAGAATTGAAAAAATAGAAGTGCACAATATCTATTTAAGTCCTACCATTAACACATGAGTCGCACACAACTTTGGTGAGCCTCCTTCTCCAGCGAACTTCTCAGAGAATTTCAAAATTCAACACAAACTCTCCAAAATCTTCATCTTGTGTAATCATTTAAACATGTTTTTATTTATTTTGATGAATGTTATTTCCTTTCTCTTTGTTATGAATAATTGATAGTGAATCTCATTTGAAGTTCTAATTTTTTGAAAGTGTATAGCTTGTATTGTGAGTGTGTGTATTTTTTTTTTATTATTATTATAATGCCATTAGAGTGATTTGTATGCTTGATTTTTGTGAATATTAGTTTATAAAAATGATGAAAATTATAGATGAGTAATTTACAAAAGACACAAAGTGGTCGAATAGTATTGGGCAATAACATGTCTCACTGTAATAAGACAATTGTATGTATAATGTCGAATGTAACTATGGTACGTTAAAACAAAATGAAACTGTATTGTGCTGAAATGAAACTACAATGTATATAAAATGGAACTTAATATGTTATACAAGTAGACTTTACCTACGCAGAACAGCGCGAAACGGGTGTCATTTCTTTTCATTAAAAGAAACAGCACCATTTTGGACCATGATCCACAGAGCATTGTATTCTCATTTTGTTATACACATAAAAAAATACCGGAACTATTAAGACTTAATTGCAGCCGTTTCTTTACTCAAAGATACGCCGCCGTTTTTAGACCATGGTCCACAGTATAACAATTGATAGTATTGTGGTTGATTTACTTAATATTATATACGATCAATGTTCCATTCCGGGTGCCAGACTAGCTCCTAGCGTCTAGGGCACCCAAAAGCCAAAATTAAAATAAATTTAGAAAAAAAAAAAAAAAAAGGTGGCAGCCTGGCAGTGGAAAACATGTATGCCGAGTTCGAAAAAATAGGGCTTAGCATAGGAATATGAGGATTGACCTCCATCCAACTTGCCTTTGATTGCCCCCATTATGTAGTCATTCAATTAATCCACCGGTATCATGCCTTCGGTGATTCGTATAGTTTTCTCAGTTGCAGGCAAGTGAGAAGTAGTTTCTCCCACTACAGGGCTGACATGAGGTTGTGATTGCTGAACAACCTCTTCTTGCCCCCCGGGCTGCTTCCCTGGAGCACGACTTTCTTGTCCCTCCATGATGCTCCCTACCCTATCATCAAGGGTGTTGATCCGTTTATCTTGGTTTTGAAGGAGTGTAGTCATTTCTTCAAGAGTCTTAGCAATTCTAGCTAATTGCTCTTCCACGGACTCAGCGTTAGTTGTCATGGCAGGCATGACATTGTAAACATGTGTCCACTCAGGCGCAGCCTTCCATAATGGATGTGGAGGGGATACGGGAGAAGTACTCCCGCTACTGGCATTCCCCTGCATAGAAGTTGGACTACCACTATCGATAGCTCCCTTAGAAGAGGGCAGACTCCCAGCATAGGTAGTTGCCTTTGGGGCAGCTGGGGCATTGTCGATTCTTCGAACCACTCTTCGAGCCATGTCAAGAGGTTCAAGCAGTTGGACCCTCGAACTCTTGACGCGGTTCTTGGTCAGCGGACCTTGCGCCTTCTGAGCAACACCAGAGCCGGCTAGAGGCGCAGACTTGGAATGGGTAGCCTGGGCATAGGTCTTCCTGAACATAGGGTTGTTCGATGCTATTGAACGCGCAAGTAGAGGTAGCGGGTAGAGGTAGTTTAGTAGTAGAGAGATGAGAGGCAAAACTGTCCCACTGGGCATGCCAAAATATGTAAACACGAAAAACTTGAATTGTATATATTCAAAATTCAAAGTATCGGTTACAATAAGTAGTATGTATCAAACGAAAGAGGGGTACAATCTCTGTATAGAAGTCCTCTGATTCTCTACTAGAAATATGATGATCGGAAGTGTGCCTAGTTCAGAATATGTTGAACTGGAAGTATGCCGATTGGAATTGTACTGAATTCAGAATATGCCGAATTAGAAGTGTGCTGAGTTAGAAGTATGCCAACTAGAAGCGTACCGAGTTGGAAGTATGCCAACTGGAAGTATGCCGAGTTCGAAATATGCGAATTGGAAGTATACCGAGTTGAAAGTATGCCAACTGTAGGTATGTCAAGTTGGGAGTATGCCAACTAGAAGTGTACCGAGTTCAGAGTATGCTGAACTGGAAGTGTGCAGAGTTGGAGTATGCCAACTGTAGGTATGCCAAGTTCGAAATATGCGAACTGGAAGGGTTCCTTGGTGCAAATAAATTGCAAGCGTACCCCTCGGTGCAAATAAATTGCAAGCGTGTTCCAGACAATATTCTGGCGAGATTTCGGCAGAGCTTCGCTATGCAGATCTTCAGAGCTCCATTTCCTTGAAAATGAAACCACTATTTATAGTGGTGAGTTGGTAGGAAAAATCTAACCAACTCTATCCATTTGGATAATTCTTATATTTAATTAATATTTGAATTAAATATAAGGAATGTATCGGGACACTATCACGTTGAGGTTCATGATTTTATATTTTTGAACCAATTTATAATATCCACATCTTTCCCAAGAATTATATGATCCACATATATTGTTGATGGGCCAAACCAAATCAAAGCCCGTGAATTTGAGCAGCCCAATTGATCCAATAGCCTGGTCCAACTCAATTAAATATTCTTTCAATTTGGGCCACCAGTTCAGCAACAATGTCTTTAAATTAATTAATTAGATCAACCAATTATTTATTGGGCTATTTAATCAACCCAATTAAATAAATATTAGTCTAATTTAATTAATTAAAGCAATTAATTTAATAACATATTATCCGTCACGGTCCAATGACACACAAATCCGTCCATTTAAATTTTCAATGCTAACACAGATTACAAACATATACAGAAAAAGAGGACTTTTCTAACATTTAATAGGAGCTACCTACTTCACACAGTAGCTTTATTCGTTTTAAGTATTTAAACTCTATTATATATCTATATATACACAACTCTCATAGCAACCGCCTTCCTGGTCTTCTTCGCCGGAGACTTGCTAGACTTGGGCTGCTTCGACTTCGTCGGAGTAGATTTCTTGCTCCTCTTAGCCCCAACTTTCTTCTTCACCGCCGCCGCCTTCGCTTCCTCAACCGCTTTGGGCGCGGCGGCAGCGGCACTGCTCGATTTCTTCTTCGCTGCGTTAGGTTTAACCGTTTTGTCCTTCTTACCCGCCTCGGATAGCTTGTAGGAAGCCTTGATTTTGATCAGCTTGCCCTTAGCGGCGCTTTTCTTCAGTTACAGGCCCAGAATCTTCCGGAAATTCACCGGCAGTTTCCCTTGTGCTTCTCCTCCATGTACTTCGCGATCGCGTATGGACTCGATCCGTTCTTTTCGTTCAGAGTCGACACAGCCTCCTTGATCATCTTCTTCTCCTTTACAGGCTTTGCCGCCACTTGAGGCTGCTCCTCCGCACCTGGAGCCTCCCCGGTCAGCTGCTCCAGAGTAGGTTTCTCCACTTCTCCGATTGACGCCATTGCAATAATCACAAACACCTCTGTAGAAACGTCACCACACAACTCTATTGTTGTTGTTGTAGATTACAGAAACTAAATAACTAGGGATTGGTAAAGGTAGAGAAGGAGCTTATTCAAGCATGCGGCTTTAATTTGGACTGCTCATGCCATCGCCATAGCCAACCATTTGGACTGCTGCAGCGGTGATTACATTACACCATTGGTGGTTTAAAAAATATTATGAATTAATTAGTTGTAGTTAAATAAAGTAATTTTTAATATATATATTTAGAAGAAATATATTTTACAAATAAGGGCCTAATTAATGTTGATTTTCTTTTTAATGAGGTGTCATCTCCTCATTCACCACTAGTGTATAGCATCTATACACCGGCGGTGCATCAAATATTAATCCATTTTATATTGTCGTCTTTCTCATTTTTTTCGTTTCCATGTCCATGCTATATATATGGCTAAGTGCACTATATAAATTGATAGAATGGTATATTCCTCTATTATCCTTATGGACGCTGTAAATCGTAATTTATGTCCCTCCATAATATGGCAATTATCAATGTCACCCCTGAATTTTAATGGTAGAAATATTGCCCTTCAATTTTTAAAAATGGTACATATATTGTCCCTCCCGTGGTGTAAATATTGTCCCTCCTGTCGGTACGGGAGGGGCAATATATGTACCCTTTTTAAAAATTGAGGGACAACATTTACACCACTAATAATTCAGTGATAACCCAGTGGGGTAGCTCAAGTGGCAAGTGAACTCTCTTTATGGGGAGGAATTTTGGGAGAACCCGAGTTCAATTCCCAGTCAAGTGACAATTCCTTCTGTGCCTCCCGGAGCGAACGGACAGCTGTGCCTCCAAAAAAAAATACGGTGACATATTATGGAGGGGCAAAAATTTACAATTTTCCCTTCATAATATATTTGTTGTTTTAATAACAAAAAATAGATATTGTAAAAGTCGTTGATTAAACCTCACATATAACACACAAAGGATTGAACAGAATTCTAAGTTATACATATAATATTTTATTTCCTACATTTTTGAAATTGTTGTTTACCTGGCCTATTTCTCATTTCTTTATTTCCCGTTTTCATGCTACATCGTTACCATTACCATGCATATAAAGGATGGACTATAACATCAAGATTGTTTGGTAATTAGTTGATAATAGTTAGATGATAATTGATTGTGTTAATTATTTTAATTAGTAGGTAATATTAGATGTAGCAAGGTATCTGGTAAAATGAATAAGTCTGGTGTCAGATTGTACTGTCTCACGTGATATACGTAATATTTTTTTAGTTAAAATGTAATATTTTATATAAATTTAATAGAAAATATTAACTTTTAGCTAAGAGATATTATATGTTTCACCCAAAATAATCTTACACAAGACTTTCTCTTAGTAAATTAGTTATTTATTGTTAATCGGTAATATACAAAATGACTTATATAAAGATATATTGTTTTATTTATTTATTGTTAATGTATTTTAAATTTTAAATATAAATTTGAGAAAATGAACTATGTAGCCCTTCATTCATTCAGTAATATCTATTTTTGTTCCTTGAATTATTTTCAAAGTGACCGTTTTGATAATTTTCAATAATATTTCATTAAATTTGAACAAAAAATAATAATTTATCCGCAGAACCTTCACACCCCGGTCAGATAGCACAGTGACTCAACTGATCAACAGAGACTAGACTTTTGCTCACTCCCCTTTATTTTGAGGGGTTGCTCCTACACTATCGCTAGTGAGACTCCATCCTCGATTTCTTGTGACAAATTTCACCTCTGCGACTATTTCAACTGGACAACTGGTCATGCGGACTAATTTTTTTATATGAGTCAAGCATTTTTAATATTATTATAGAGAATCTGATCTATTTGATAAATTTTAAATTCCAATGCGTAAATAACATGCCATGCTATCTTGGCGGAAGCATTAAGGCGATTGTTCCAAAGAAGAGTGCTATTGAATGATGGTTTTGGTTGAGCCATTTCAAAATAATGTAAAAAAAAAATAAAAAATCAATAACACTTGTGATTTGAAATTCCGACCAAATTTAATTGGCAGCTTTAACAATTAGCAGTTTAACATTAAAAACTTACCTTACAAAAAAAATATAAATAATTATAACCATTATAAAGCAATAAGAAAAAACTATATTGAACTACATTATCATTGAATCATTTAACAATTAACACCGTAACTTACCTTATAAAAAATATAAATAATTAGCCGTTATAAAGCAATAAGAAAAAGCTATATTAAGCTAACTCTTTGAATGGTTAAGCAATTAGCAACGGTAACTTACCTTACAAAAAAATATAAATAATTATAGCCATTATGAAGCAATATGAAAAAACTATATTAAGTTGGATCTTTAAAAGATTTAGAAGAAAATAAAAAAGCTTTGCCTAGATTTGCAACAGATTTTGTTTTGAGAGATGGCTACACTACTACACAGACGGCTTTTAACGTCGGCTAAAAGCCAACGTTGATCTGGCCGACGTTGTAAGTGTACACATACAACGTCGGCTATTTACAAATAGCCGACGTTGTAGGTAATTTGAAAACTACTAAAATACCCTACAACGTCGGCTAATTACAAATAGCCGACGTTGTAGGTAATTTGAAAACTACTAAAATACCCTACAACGTCGGCTAATTACAAATAGCCGACGTTGTAGGTAATTTGAAAACTACTAAAATACCTTACAACGTCGGCTAATTACAAATAGCCGACGTTGTAGGTAATTTGAAAACTACTAAAATACCCTACAACGTCGGCTATTTACAAATAGCCGACGTTGTAGGTAATTTGAAAATTACTAAAATACCCTACAACGTCGGCTATTTACAAATAGCCGACGTTGTAGGTAATTTGAAAACTACTAAAATACCCTACAACGTCGGCTAATTACAAATAGCCGACGTTGTAGGTAATTTGAAAACTACTAAAATATCCTACAACGTCAGCTATTTACAAATAGGCTATTTACAAATAGCCGACGTTGTAAGTAATATTAAACCAAAAAAATTATCTTACAACGTCGACTATTTACAAATAATAAGACTAGTCGACGTTGTAGGTAGGGGTGGGTACGGGTCGGGTTCGGGTACCCGAAATGTTCGTGTCCTGTATTTTACCACCGAAGCCCGAACTGAAATATTTGCATTATGGTTCGGGTTCGGGTGCTTCGGGTCGGGCTATAATCGGGTTTGAGCTATACCACCCAAAATCATAAAAATTGTACGCCGTAGTCCGTAGTAATTAGGTTTCAGTTCATTCCCAAGGATCTGAGATGCTTTAAATTAAGTCTTTTATATTCTTAAGGATTTGAATTTTTTCAAGTTTCAAGGCTTCAAGCAATTCCAGATGAGCTTTTACATTATCAATTACATGTATCATTCATTACTACTTCGTACTAATTACTAGTTACTATTGCCGCTTGCCCTTCTTCACCCTTTTAACATTCCAAAGATTTCTCAAGAACTCCACAAGACCAGAAACCACTTGCTCTTTGCCAAAATAATGACTCGTTTGCCTTCTTGAATACCCTTAGCTTGCCTGGTTGCCTGTGTAATAAATTAACAATCATTAATAATAGAGAATAATAAACAAACATATCAATTTAATGACATTAATATTTTATAATACAATACTATATATTTATAGGGAGAGAGAGAGACATATATACATACAGAGAACATAAACGAGGTTATATAAATCTTTCAAAAAAAAAATGAGGTTATATAAACAGCTGCTAACTTACTAATTAAATCTTAAGGTAACAACTTTAAAATAGTATTATAAATGTATATTATGTATACTTAACAAACAAAAGTCATATTTTAATATAAGAACACAAATTTTAAATATTATAATAGAAACAAACTAACCTAAATTGTTGTGGACTTGTGGTGGTTAAGCATTACTGACTTAGAGATACAGTTACAAAATTTCATGGGTTACAAAATATGGAGTGTTTGATTTATGCAAGACAAATATGCAGTGATAAGGCTTCATATATACTTGCATCAACATATATAAGGAATATAGAACAAATGAGAATAATTAAGAACTAAGAAGCAAAATTCACAAAAAAAAAAAAAAAAAAAAAAAGAACTAAGAAGCAAATGGCATCAGAACAAAGCAAGGTGAAATCTAAACTTAAATCACATAGTGATCTGCAGTAAACCCTTAAAAAAATAGTTTAAGAATACCTAATTATATCAAAGTTAAGAAAGTTGCATGTAAGTTTGAAAGTTTTGCCTAATTTTGAGATAGTAGGAAGAGCTCTAAAATTCGGTCATCTTTAGCAAATTCAAACATCTCCACCCATTTTAATAATTTTCATTAGTCTTTCATCAAGAAAAACACAAACCCAGAGAAAAAAACAAATAAAAAATAAATTAAAGCATCATCACTTTAGTTAACGACTCCAAAATTAAATATATAGATAAACAAACAAGTAAATCAAGGTTCGGTAAAAAAATTGCAAGATTTATTATACAGTTTATGAAGAAACCAGGCCGATAAGACTGAAAAGTTTACAGAGATTAGAGACAAATTTTGGAAGGAGAAGATAATACTCTGTATTGAAACATAGAAACCATTACAATGTTATTTTGAATTAATGAATACAAATAGCATGACAAGAAAATCGAAACAAGAGTATAGAGCAGAGGAGTACCATACATGGCAGTGATGGTCACCAATTCGGCGATTTAGGACGATAGAAATCAAATCAACCACGGTGGTGACTGGTGACTTGCTGAACTGCTGATGGATCATGGATTGAAGGCTCAAGGGAGAGAAGAAATAGATCTGAAATCAGTGGTTTCTCCATTGTTGTCGGCGAGGAGTAGAGAGAGAGAGGGGAAATGGGTTTGAGAAAGTGGGTTAGTTTGCAGAGAAGAAAACCCTACCTACACGCTACACTGCCACTCTGCAAATGCCTACAACCGTTTTATTAATTTGGGGATGCCGACTTTATTAAAACCCTACAACGTCGGTTATTTGTCCATAATATATAATACGGCGCAATACGACGTCAGCTAAAGTCCTAGCCGACGTCGTATTGCGCCATGGGCTGAGTGCATTTGTGATACGACGTCGGCTAATGTCCTAGTCGACGTCGTATCAAGGGTCGGTCGGTGTGAGCTTGCGACGTATTAGGTTGAGACTTTAAACGTCGGTTATGTCATGATAACCGACGTTAAAGGTTTTTTTTTTATTTTTAATTATTTAAATAACATATAACGTCGACTAATTACTTAGCCGACGTTGTATGTGATTTCTGTAGTAGTGCTACTGGCAGTCGGTGTGCAGCATGCAGGCAATTGAGGAGGAGATACACTTCAGATTGCATATTTTTGCCATATTTTCCTCCTAACGATCCTAAAAGATTTACTGTTGTTCACAAAATCTTTGGTGCCAACAATGCCGGCCAAATGCTAAAGGTATTATATATGATAATGATGTAATATATAATTATTTTACTTTAATTTCTAGTTGCTTTTTTATTACTCCATTACCCATTTCATGCATACAGACTACACACATCTCTGTTTGAAAGCACTGTATATAACTATATATATATATCACTCTCTGGTGAATATAATGAATCAAAGCACATACACTTCCCGGCGTTTAATTTTCACTTATTTCCAATGCGTGAGTATCAAAGGAAATATTTTTGTGTGACTTTCTAAAATAGAAAATACGATCCTATTAGTATTAGCTCTTTTGGGAACTGAGAGGTAATGTTCAAATTTTTTTTTTTACAATTAATTCAAAATAGATATTATCACACTAACTTCACACATTTATTTTCAAACACTGATATTGCTAGATATATAAACTCGCTAATTACATGTAAACTCTATATTAATTTATTGATGTAAAATAGTGTACAATAGAGCATAGCATTAAATAAAATAGAAATAAGACTTTCTAAGGGAGGTTGTCTTTTGTGGTGACCGGTGACCATAACACTTTGAACGAAGTTAAATCTTGCCTATTAGGTCCAATAAGTGTGGGGTCTTTAACAAGGGTTTAGGACTTGCTCTAAGTTAGAATATAATGGTGATATCAATAATGCAAATGATGACAAGGATGCGATATGATGCATCTTCAAGAATAGGCCGGGAGTCTAGGTGACAGAGAAATGATAAATTAAAATTGGGGGAAAATGAAAACACAAAAACAAAACTCAGTATGTTTTTTTTTTTCTTTTTTTTCTTTTTTAAATTTAAGATGTAATTGTCAACAACAAATATGAATAAACATATATACCCCTCCAACCTCGTAGTTCCCTACCTGCAATCATGACCCAAATTAAATTTGCAAGAAGATCCGCACATTGATTCCCCTCTCTTAACACATACAACACTCGTATGCAATCAACTTTTCTAAGGAGAGCCTTGCATCCCTGAAATCCTTATTACCGCTTTAACGATCGCCCCATGGTCTAGCTCCATTTCAACACCTTGCAACCCTTTATCTCTAATTAATCGGCCTTCGCTGATGCCCTAGTGGTCATTCTTGATTCCTGAATTATTGTTTTGATTAAAACAGCAAGTAGAAGAGTATAAACGAGGCGATGTTGCGGAATCTTTGTACTACGAGGCACAATGTCGGGTAGAAGATCCGGTATATGGCTGTGTCGGAATCATCACACTTTTACAACAGGAAATTTATAGCTTTGAATCGCAATTGGCGAAAATTGAGGCACAGATTCAATTGCTCAAGGGTCAAGGAATAACACCACCAACCCTTTGATTTTTATCAACATTTACTTTCCGGCATCATGGACCAACAAATGTTTCCTATTTTCAATTTAGAAAATAAAATTCACCTTGATTAAAAAAAACTTCATATTTTTCTTCTTTTTTTTTTCTGAAAAATAAGAAAAATTTCAATTCTCTTAATTATTTTTAATTTATATGCTTATAGATAGTATATACTAAGTATGAATGACTACTCACATCGACATTATTGTATTCTGTTTTTGTCTTTTCACGTGCAAGTTAATCAAAGGATCAAGTCAAAATATAAAAAATAAAAATTAAGTGCTACTAGTGAGCACACAACGTAACCACATATTATATTATGCTAAAGAGTTTTACCGTGTCTATTTGATTTCAAATTGAATTAACAGAAATATATAACTAATCAATTTACAAAAATAAAAATAAAAATAAAATAAAAAATAAAAAAAAATCAAACCATTTTTTAGTACAAATTCAAACCATTTATTACATACTCTATTTTTTTTTTCAAATAGAGTACGTAATGTCTATGGGCTTTTTTTTTTTTTTTTTTTTTTTGCGCGGGGTACTCTAAAAGCTATTCTCTCTATTTAAACTAGTATTTACACCCGTGCGATGCACGAAATGGGTTTGTTATAATATATTAAAAATATTTGAATGGATATATAATTATTTAAATTATAACATCAAATATTATATAGTGCAAGTGAAGATATGAGTTGGGTCATTTATGTTTGTTGATGTTACCATTGCTTGAATTCGAGTAAATAATTGCTCAAATTAATAGCTAATGTGTAGATGTAGGCATGCGGTGTTGTAACTTTAGAGATTTTATATATCATTGTTAGGAAGTTTTAGAAATTGGCCCAATGTGCTCGTTCTCTGGCAACTTAGTTATAGTAATGAATTGCTATCCTAATTCATTTGTATAGATGATATATTTTTTGTCTAGATATATAGCAACTTTATCATTTTGAAAAAAAAAAACATACTATCATTGATTATATTTACACATTATTGAAAACCTCTTTGTAGACGACATTGGAAGTCGCAACACAATCTTGTCCATCCTCGTCTACCGCTAACACCTTCAAGCCATTAGGATGACTGACTCGGGAGAAAGCCACATACAATTGATCGTGACTAAAGACCGTTTTTTTTAGCAATAACCCAATGTGAGTTAGTGTTTGGCATTGGCTTTTGTTTATAGTCATGGCATATGCAAGCATCAACGGGAATTGTTTACGCTGGAATTTGAAGGGCAATCTCGTATCAGAAGGACTAAGAGACATTCGGGGGATAAGAACTTTGGTCCTTTCATGTGTCCCATTAACTATTCTTGCTTCGACAATGTGATCTGCCAATGTTGTGATAATGAGTCGCGTTCCGTTACAAATACCAAGAGAGTGATCTATGTTCCGCAATAACATAACAGGTGCACCGACCTTTAATGTAAATGAATGATTAGGAAGACCCGACAATCTCAAACTGTTTAAGAATTCAGTAGTGTGCACTTCTGATAGATTTTCACCGCCTGATTCTGCCGTACACAAAGAGTCACAACTTAAATATGTTCGTCCTTCCGCAGTATTCATGTCGCACATGTACTGATTAATTTGATAAACGACATCTAAAGTCGGCGAGAGGATCGCTCGGCCTTCTAGTTGCGACTCATCAAGCATGCCATATCTCGAGCTTGGGAATGTGCTCTCAACTATAACTGCTATGGGATCGTGTCCACACTTCAACAAAAACCTTACCGGAATATCGATATCAGATGAACCATTGTTTACAACCCCTGCAATCCCATCTCCGATGTCTGCAATCCATTTTGAAAACCAATCAACTGTATGTCTATCTTCCTCGGAAGCTAAGGAGTTCTTGGTCAGCCTTAATACCTTGCAATTTGTCCACAGGTATGAAGAATTAATAGTTTCTCCGGCAACTTCTGGTCTTGTTGCTTTCGGAATAACAGGTAGGATCTGTCTAAAATCGCCGCCCAAAACTATTGTCTTTCCACCAAAAGTCTTTTCAGCACTACCCGGTATGGCGAACCTCAATATGTCACTCATGGTTTTGTCCAAAGCCTCAAAACAGTATTTGTGCGTCATCGGTGCTTCATCCCATATTATCAATTTGCTCCTTATTATAAGCTCAGCAAGTTCACTACCTTGCGATATATTGCACGTGCAATCTTCGTTCAAAGAAAGTGGTATAGCAAATTTGGAATGCGCCGTTCTGCCTCCCGGCAACAACAAAGATGATATTCCACTGGAAACAACATTTAGAACAATATCACCTCGGCTCCTTATCTTTGATGATAACGTTCTCTACACGAACGTCTTGCCTGTTCCTCCGTAACCATACACAAAGAATAATCCACCTCCATTTGAATCAATATCATTCATCAAAGAGTCGTAAACATTCTTTTGTTCATCGGTCAATTGTGTTACCAATGTCTCATGCTCTGTTTTCAAAGATTCCTTGTCATACGCTAACTCGTCGGCTATCAACATGTTTTCACTCAAATCCATGCTACTTTCGTCTGGAATTGGCATTTTCGGAAAATCTTTCAATCTTTTTCACCACGAAGATAGCAAATTCTCCAACTCCATCAGAGCAAACTATTTTTTATCTGAATCCGATAAATCAACTCTTAAAAGGCAAAAAAAATAAAAGAAACAAAAACAAATAACAGATTAGTTTATTTATAAATAATGAAAACAAATAACAAAGTCGAATAAATAGATTGGAGCTCGATATACCTGGATTTTGCAAGACACGTCGACGTTGAACCTGTGCATCCTCTGCAAGAAATTCCCAAACGGCATTCCAAACTACTTCTGGCTTACTGAGTGAACTTGAAGTGAGAAGCATAACAAATAACCTTCGCAAAGCATACGTGGATACCCAGTAACTCGAATCAATAATGCCATCAATGTATTCCTTGTCATCATCTAATAATTCATATTCATAACACGTATCCCTAAACGAATTATGAATGACTCCTGTAACAGTGCAAATATCTTCATGGCTAAAAGGTCCGCGTACCAAATTTAAAAGACATCTAAGATAGTATAACTCTCCATACCCTAGCGGAGCATAGAACAATCGTCCTATAGAGGATCTTAAACCGACTTCATGACAGAAATGAGACATTGCACTACTGAGTAAGTTTGGTTACATATGGTGGGTGTAAATAGTAAGCTGTTATCAAATTAATGTCACCCTACAATTGCTTCATTTTCTTCTTTTTTTAGGATTTCTTGTTTTAATATTATTGTACTTTTAATATTATTTTATTCTTTTAATTATTTTAATGTACAATATTTTGGGCGGGAAATAGGATTTCGTTTTGGAGCATTTTGTTTTTATATATATATAGATTATAACAATGTACTAATCCTAATGTATAACAATGTTTTGATGTTATAGGATTTCGTGTTTTAATATTATTGTACTTTTAATATTATTTTATTATTTTAATTGTTTTAATGTACAATATTTTGGGCGGGAAATAAGATTTCGTTTTGGAGGATTTTGTTTTTATATATATATAGATATAGATATAGATTATAACAATGTACTAATCCTAATGTATAACAATGTTTTAATGTTATAGGATTTCGTGTTTTAATATTATTGTACTTTTAATATTATTTTATTATTTTAATTGTTTTAATGTACAATATTTTGGGCAGGAAATAGGATTTCGTTTTGGAGGATTTTGTTTATATATATATATAGATATAGATTATAACAATGTACTAATCATAATGTATAACAATGTTTTGATGTTATAGGATTTCGTGTTTTAATATTATTTTACTTTTAATATTATTTTATTGTTTTAATTGTTTTAATGTACAATATTTTTTTGGGGGGGGGGGGAATAGATTTCGTTTTGGAGGATTTTGTTTTTATATATATATATATAGAATATATAGATTATAACAATGTACTAATCCTAATGTATAACAATGTTTTGATGTTATAGGATTTCGTGTTTTAATATTATTGTACTTTTAATATTATTTTATTATTTTAATTTTTTTAATGTACAATATTTTGGGCGGGAAATATATAGGATTTCGTTTTGGAGGATTTTGTTTATATATATATATATAGATTATAACAATGTACTAATTCTAATGTATAACAATGTTTTGATGTTATAGGATTTCGTGTTTTAATATTATTTTATTGTTTTAATTGTTTTAATGTACAATATTTTGGGCGAAAAATGGGATTTCGTTTTGGAGGATTTTGTTTTTATATATATATAGATATAGATATAGATTATAACAATGTACTAATCCTAATGCATAACAATGTTTTAATGTTATTGGATTTCGTGTTTTAATATTATTGTACTTTTAATATTATTTTATTGTTTTAATTGTTTTAATGTACAATATTTTGGGCGGGAAATAGGATTTCGTTTTGGGGGATTTTGTTTATATATATATAGAATTATTGTAGTTTTAATATTATTTTATTCTTTTAATTGTTTTAATGTACAATATTTTGGGCGGGAAATAAGATTTCGTTTTGGAGGATTTTGTTTATATATATATAGATATAGATATAGATTATAACAATGTACTAATTCTAATGTATACCAATGTTTTAATGTTATAGGATTTCGTGTTTTAATATTATTGTACTTTTAATATTATTTTATTGTTTTAATTGTTTTAATGTACAATATTTTGGGCGGGGAATATGATTTCGTTTTGTAGGATTTTGTTTATATATATATATATAGATAGATATAGATTATAACAATGTACTAATCCTAATGTATAACAATGTTTTGATGTTATTGGATTTCGTGTTTTAATGTTATTGTACTTTTAATATTATTTTATTTTTTAATTGTTTTAATGTATAATATTTTGGGCGGGAAATAAGATTTCGTTTTGGAAGATTTTGTTTATATATATATATATATATATATATATAGATATAGATTATAACAATGTACTAATCCTGATGTATAACAATTTTTTGATGTTATAGGATTTCGTGTTTTAATATTATTGTACTTTTAATATTATTTTATTGTTTTAATTGTTTTAATGTACAATATTTTGGGCGGGAAATAAGATTTCGTTTTGGAGGATTTTGTATATATATATATATAGATATAGATTATAACAATGTACTAATCCTAATGCATAACAATGTTTTGATGTTATAGGATTTCGTGTTTTAATATTATTGTACTTTTAATATTATTTTATTGTTTTTATTGTTTTAATGTACAATATTTTGGGCGGGAAATAGGATTTCTTTTTGGAGGATTTTTTTTATATATATATATATATATATATATATATATATATATATATATATATATATATATATAGATTTGGGTTGTACTGTTTAATTATTTATTTTTTGTCAAAAAGAAATAAAAATAACTATAATGGCGAACATTTTGTACATCAAGACATTACGCATGTGATATTAGAGTTTTACTTGGAGCAGAATATGCCACTAACTTTTAAACAAAAATTATAATGAATACCCGAGAGACGAATTATATTTAAATTATTTTATCAAACACTAGTTATTACTGATTTACTTTTACTGTACTGAGAATAATGTGATTAGAATTATTCAATTATAACAGTTATAGTATATTATTATCACTCCAAGATTCTATTTGTTCAAATTTATTATTTCAGAACTTATAAGTAAAAAGTAGCTATGAGCAGATACTACATTTGTAACAGAGTCAGTAGTACTCAAAAAAAAAAAGAGTAAATTATTAGCTCTGTTAAATAAATATAAAAAATTCCAAATAAGTTTTTATTTTGAAACACTATCACTTATAGGTGATAGTGTTTCATAAAATAAAATTTAGATTCTTAATTTTATTAGCTCTGTTAAATAAATATAAAAGATTCTTAATTTTATTTTTCCATAAATAACTTTATTACTTTATAAAAATGGCACAATTTGTCTCTTCCTCATTAAAACTCTAATCTTTACTCTAAATCTTTCTTTTCTATCATATCTACGTTACCAAAAAAATTATCTTAATGTCAACCTTGGAGTGCTAGGCTCAAAAGCATATACATAATGGAACAAAGGAATGACCCAAGTAACAAATAAATAATGAAGTCTATATATAGCTCAAGTAATAATAGACTAGAAATAGTAATGAACTTGCTAAGAATCGAATCCTAGTACTAATAAGCTTGGGAGTTAGAACCACAAGCCACTAGACTAGGGATCAATGCTATAGTAAACAAACGAGGATGCCTAAAGAGTAGACAATGATGTCTATTTATAGTGGGGAAACCCCTCAATATGTTTGAAAAGTGTGTGATCTTCATTGGATCAAATCTCATCTTAGCCATACATGTGTCCCATCTTTAAATTACCCCCACCACTTGCCACATTGTCCCTTATCTGGATATGTAAATTAAGCTTGCTACCTTTTTGTAATAGATCAAATGATGTAACTTGGTAAGTTGGGGGTTTCTGCCTCTATCTTAGAGGTTGCGGGTTCGAAACAGCCCCCCATTCACTCTTCTTGGCCAAATACCTTTCCAAAAAAAATAGCTCACTGGGTCTCCATAGCCCATCAACTTATATGTAAATACAAATAAAAATAAATAATTTCAAAATTATAAAAACTTTTTTTAATAATAATAATAATAAATACAAGTAGATATGACAATGTGAGCTAGACTTGCATAGGCTAGTACGAGTCGAACCCACATGGGGCACCCCAGGCACAACCAACGTGCTATTGTACTTGGACCAGCATAAACATAGCAAGCCAATCTCCATGTAATATCAATAGTTATACCCTGGACCAGGGTCTGGTCCACAATGCACTATGGACTCTGGTCCTAAATGACATAGTTTTTAATATTTTCAAAGGATAATCTCAAAAATACTTGATTTCCAATCAACTTCTTCACACAAATCAAACTGGGTGAGATTACAGAAAATCTCAGGGAGTATTTGAAGAATATGCGGCCGGCTAATCATGCAACAACATAAACTTGTTTTAGAATCAGATGCATCTGAGAGATATGGCTCCGATGAGTCTAAATCTAAATCATCCAGCTCTAGCTCTAGCTCTAGCTCTATCTCTGAAGAGGATACACGAAGGAAACGAAGGAGACATTGAGTGATATATCCAAATGTTTGACTTTTTTATAAGTGTATTATTTTACATACTTTTGGCTTCCATGTTTGTTTAAGATGTATTTTATTAATGTTTATGTATTTACTCGAGATTTCATACATTAATTGTAGTCAAGATACAGAGATTTTGCAGGTTATATACAGAAACTTTGGTAGTTTGCTCTGCTAATGTGAGTTTGGGTTAAGGCAAGTGCTGTAATTCATAATATATTTATTGATTTAATAACAAAAAATAGATATTGTAAAAGTAAATAGTCATGCTATCATAGTAACATAGCTACCATTACCATGCATATAAACGATGGATTATAACATCAAGATTGTTTGGCAATTAGTGGATAATAGTTAGATGATAATTGATTGTGTTAATTATTTTAATTAAGTAAATGAATAAGTCTTGTGTTAGATTGTCTCATATGATACACGTAATACTTTTTAGTTAAAATGTACTCTATGTGTCTCATTTTATATGTCATATTTACTATTCATTGGTCAAACCAACACTTTCTCCTTTGTTTATTTTCTTTATTAGGTCAAACCAACACTTTCTTCTTTGTTTATTTTCTTTATTATTTTTTACTTATTTTTAAATTTGATTTTTTTTTTTGTGTTTAACAATACTTTTTAGTGTAGTTTCTAAATATATTAATTTTGTATATTAATATTAAACTTAATATTATGAAAAATTGAATTAAAAATAACTTTTGTCAAGGCTCGTTAATCGAACCAGACACATAAAATAGAACGAAGGGAGTAATATTTTATATGGAGTATAAATTTATGAAACGTATTAACTTTTAGCTAAGAGGTATTACATGTTTCACGGGAACAATCTTACACAAGACTTACCCTTGGTAAATTAATTGTTTAGTGTTAATTGGTAATATACAAAATGACGTATAAGGATATATTGTTCTATTTATTTGTTGTTAATGCATTTTAAATTTTAAATAGAAATTTGAGAAAATGAAATATTTAGCCCTTCATTCATTCAGTAATATCTATAATGTTCCTTGAATTATTTTCAAAGTAACCGTTTTGATAATTTTCATTAATATTTCATTAAATTTGAACCAAAAAACAATAATTCATTCCCACGCCCGGTCCAACAGCATGATGTCTCAACTGACCAACAGAGTCTAGACTTTTTGTTCACTCTCACACTGCCGCTGGTGAGAGTTGATCGTTAGTCTCTTGTCACAAATTTCACATCTGCGACCAATTGAGCTAGCTAATTTCCTCTTATTCTTTTTATATGAGAAACATTTTTAATATTTTGCTGAATCTCATCTATTTGACACACTTTAAGTTCCAATGCTTAAATAACATGCCATGTTATCTTGGAAGAAACATTAAGGCGATTCTATTGTTCCACAGTAGAGTTCTATGGAAGGTTGGTTTTGGTTGAACTATTTCAGAACAATGTAAAAATAATAATAATAAATAAGCAGAAGCAATTACACTTATTGTAATTTGAAATTCCTACCAAATTTACTTAGCAACCTTAACAATAAGCACGAATAACTTACCTGATATAAACCATTATAGCCGTTATGAAGTAATAAGAAAAAGTTATATTAAGCTACCATACACCTATCTTTGAATGGTTTTGCAATTAGCAACGGTAACTTACCTTACTAAAAATATAAATAATTATAGCCCTTATGAAGCAATATGAAAAAACTATATTAAGTTGGATCTTTCAATGATTTAGAAGAAAATAAAAAAGATTTGCATAGATTTGCAAAGGATTTTGGTTTTGGAAGATGGCTACGGGCAGTTGGTGTGCAGCATGCAGGCAATATAATTGAGGAGAAGATGCACTTCAGATTGCATATTTTTTTCATATTTTCCTCCCAACGATCCTCAAAGATTTGTTGTTGTTCACAAAATCTTTGGTGCCAACAATACCGGCAAAACGCTAAAGGTATTATATATATTTAATGAAAATGAGGGAATTGCAATTCATTCCAACCAAACGAAGGAATTTAGTTGCATTCGAAACTAGGTAGGAATTAAGTGGAAAAGGAATTGTAATTCCCTCCCACCAAACGCCCTGTAATTGTTAAAAGGTGTATACATGTATTTCCTACCACCAAAAGGTGGTTGGAAAAAGAAGTAAGGGTGTGTTTGGAAACCCGAAAAATGTTTGGTAGCGCTTGAAAACTCAGTAAACGGAAAATGATTCCCGTTGACGAGGGAAAATAACCCCATTTTGACAAAAAATGACTACTGCCAAACAAATTTAGAATTCATTTTCCACCTCAGGAAAACAAGTCGCACGCCAACACCCTGCTCGGTTTCTCGCTGGAAACCAAAGCACATCTGGTTTCCGCGGGAAACCAGAGGGGGTTCTATTTTTTTTTCCCTTTTCTTTTTGTCTTAATTATATTATTTTAAATATTATTATAATTTAATATTTTAAATAAAATAATAAAAATATATAACTATACAATAGAACATGAACCAAACACACAAAAGACAGTTTCTAGAATACATCCAAACACAAAAAATGAAACTATTTTCTGAAAAATGACTCATTTTTCAAAAAATATTTTCTAGAAGTCATTTTCCAAAAAATATTTTCTAGAAGTCATTTTCCTATTTTCTAAGCACACCCTAATTTAAAAATTTTCAAATAGGCTGTAAAATTTCTGGTCACATTTTAAATATAGAATTTCTGAACTTTTTTCATCCGACCCAACTTTTTATGAAAAAATTAAAAAGAAATGTCACTTTTTCGACCATTTTGTATGTGGTCCGTAAATTGAAGATTTTCAGCACGGAACTTTTATATTAAATATATAAGCACTTAAATAAAAATAAATAATTTCAAAATTATAAAAATATTTTTTCTAATAATAATAATAATAATAATAATAATAATAATAATAATAATAATAATAATAATAATAATAATAATAATAATAATAATAATAATAATAGTATTAGTAGTAGTAGTAGATATTAAGCTACATCTTTGAATAATTTAGCAATTAGCACCGATAACTTACTTTACAAAAAAATATAAATAATTATAGTCGTTATGAAACAATAAGAAAAAAAGATATATTAAGATGCATCTTTGCATGATTTAGCAATTAGCACGGGTAACCTACCATACAAAAAATATAAATAATTATAGTCGTTATAAAGCAATAAGAAAAAACCATATCAAGCTACATCTTTAAATGATTTAGCAATTAGTACCGGTAACTTATCTTACAAAAAATATAAATAATTATAGCCGTTATGAAGTAATAAGAAAAAACTATATCAAGCTATATCTTTGAATGATTTAGCCATTAGTACCGGTAACTTAACTTACAAAAAATATAAATAATTATAGCCGTTATGAAGCAATAAGAAACCAGACCGGCCCAAACATATTATAGTCCCGGGATGAAATTAAAAAATGGATCATATTTCAAGTAATCGTTTTTTAACTCCTTGTTGTTTTGCTTTCATATTAGAACCATTATCATAATCTTGATCACTCACATCATTAATATTAAAATCAAGAGATTTAAATGCATCACTCAATTTATTAAAAAGTCTCAAACCAAATGTATCATCAATTTTCAAAAATTCCAAAATGTATTTCTATATTTTTATAATGTTATTAGACATATTAACACACTGTATTACTAAACTCATTTGTTCTTAATGACTCACATTAGAGCCGATCAGAGAATCAGAGTATATCAGAGTTAGGATCAGAGTAGTTAATTATGATTCTATTAATTACTCTACTTATTTTCTTTTTTCTTTTTATTTTTTACTTTTTTTTTTCACTTCGAGATAAATTTTTTTATGGCGATTGTTCCACAATAGAGTGCTATGGAATGTTGGTTTTGGTCGAGCCATTTCAGAATAATGTACAAAAATAAATAAAAATAAATAAGCAAAAGCAATTACAGTTGTGATTTGAAATTCTAACCAAATTTACTTGGCAGCTTTAACAATTAGCACTAAAAAAAAATAAATAATTATAGCCATTATAAAGCAATAAGAAAAACTATATTAAGTTACATTTTTAAATGATTTAGCAATTAACACCGATAACTTACCTCACAAAAAATATAAATAATTATAGCCGTTATGAAGTAATAAGAAAAAAGCTATATTAAGCAGCATCTTTCAAAGATTTAGAATAAAATAAAAAAGTTTTGCATAGATTTGCAAAAGATTTTTGTTTTGAAAGATGGCAGTCAATGTGCAGCATGCAGGCAATTGAGGAAGAGATGCACTTCAGATGGTATATTTTTGTCATATTTTTCTCCAAACTATCCACAAAGATTTGTTGTTGTTCACAAAATCTTTGGTACCAATAATGTCGACAAAATGCTAAAGGTACTATATAATGATATAATATCTAATTATTTTACTTTAATTTCTAGTTAATTTACTCCATACATACAACACACATCTCTATTTGTTGGTCTGTGTGCGCATATATATATATATATATATATATATATAGAGAGAGTTAGGATCATATGAGATCACTTGTTTAGGTAAGATCGTAAGATCGGATCTTGTGCATCCATTTAATAATTTAATGGTCTAGATTGATTTAAGATGCTAAGTTGAAGTGCGTGCGAACGGTAATAAAATGTGTGCGAATGGTGATTAAGTGTGTGCGGACGGTGATTAAATGTGTGCAAACGGTGATTAAATGTGTGCGAATGGTGATTGATGTACAAGATTTGATCTCAAAATTTTTTAATGGTCTAGATTGATTAAGATTCCAAGTTGAGGTGTGTGTGCGAACGGCGATTAAATGCGTACGAACGAAGTGTGTGTCAATCAATCTAGACCATTAAAAAGTATTACATGGATGCACAAGATGTGATCTTACGATCTTACCTAAGCAAGTGATCTCACTGAAACCCTACCTCTATATTTATTATTCAATAATTGTTTGCTGGAATTAGTCCTGTAACTACTTTAGTTAAGGAATTAGTCTTCTAACTTGTTTAGCATTAGCAATGTCAATATGTTTTTATTTTTTATTTATTTTAAAATTTAAGATGTAATTGTCAACAACAATTATGAGTAAATATATACACACATCCAAAACAATTGTATCTTAAAATTACGAGTATTATTCGAAGAGTCCAAAATATTAATATCATGACATCTTAGTACGAGAATCATATTAAAATGCACTCACTCCGACACTTTGTTTATGATTCAAATTTCTTTTTAATTTTACTAGTATACTTGCTTGAATAACGACAATACTTGTGTAGTTCTGGTTTGAATTTTTGTTTCCATGTTCTATAATTATTATCTCAAAATGCATATAATATTTTTTCTATCATAAATTATGAATTTTCTTTACAAAAGTAATAACATATTCAAGTCTATTAGTGGAACATTAAACATTTAAACCAAAAATGTGATGCATTTTAATTATCTTTCCTAGAAATTAAGGATAATGACTAAATATGTAAAGAAAAAATGTGCATCAAAATGTATGAAAATAATATTAGTAAACCAATTATTTGATGATTTAATGGTACTGGGACTAAAGTTAATAAATTATTATAGTACATTTTTTGGTTATTGTCTCTTTTTTTTTTGTTAAGAGATAGCTGGTAGTTCCCTAGCTGTAAACATGATCCATATTTAATTTGCAAGAAGATCTGCACATTGATTCCCCTCTCTTAACACATGCTACACTCGTATGCAATCAACTTGTCTAAGGAGAGCCTTGCAATCCAAAAGTAAAGCCCCCGAACCCGAGTCCATCCCTGAAAACCTTATTACCACTTTAGCAATCGCCCTAGAGTCTAGCTCCATTTGAACACCTCGCAACCCTTTATCTCTAGTCAATCTGAGGCCTTCCCTGATGCCTCACAACTCCAAAGAGGACCACAAAGAGGACCACTATGAAGATTATAGGGATTCTAGAAGAGAAGAACGTCGGAGGGAGAAGGAAAGAGATAGGAGGGTTAATGGTGAAAAAGATAGAAGGTACAAAAGTGGGGAAGGGAAGTATGATAAAGAAAATTATAAGAATGAGGATTCTAAAGTGTCAAAGCAAGAAGGAAATATGATTACACAGACTGCCAACTGCAATTTGGTAAGAAGTGGAGGAGTTTAATAATATTCCCCCTTAGCTTTCAAGTTGGCAAGGATGATGAAGGAGATACAGGATGACAAAAACTCAGTTGAATACCAAAGAATGACTTCTCCTGGTTTTACAGATGTATTTGCAGCATTAGTTGCTGTTGTGAACACTAGGTTCCCAGTTGTGGGTCATCTTTTGAGGAGGATTTTAATTATTACAACTTCAAAGAGAACTTACAATGCAACCACATGAACTATGGTCTTTTGGGGCAGTGGTTTTGCATGATCAACAAAGTTTAGCAGAAGAACTTTGACAAGTGTTTAATTTTGTGTAACAATACTGGATGATTCACTGTCTGGAAACTAATAAACGGCGAAATGTTAGTTGCCCTGTTTTTTGCACATCTGCTTGGAACTGGTGCATTGCCTTGGCATGTTTTGGCTTACAGAAGAAGACACTACCTCTTCTTCTCGCATATTTATCAAGATTTTCTTCCAAGAATTGTCGGAACTCCTTGAAATCTGCTTGTTGAATCATCGTCTTAATGACCCAACAATGCAAGAATCCTTTGACTCAATATTTCCAAAGGATAATTCCAAAAATACTCGGATTGAAATCAATTTCTTGACAGTAATCAATCTGGGTGGGATTACACAAAATCTCAGGAAGTATTTGAAGAATATGTCGTGGCTAATCATACAACAACAGAAACCTATTTTAGAATCAGATGCATCTGAGAGTTCTGGCTCCGATGAGTTTGAATCTGAATCATCCAGCTCTAGCTCTGGCTCTGAGGAGGATACACGAAGGAATCGAAGGAGACATTGAGTGGTCAATGATGTATCTAAATGTTTGATTTTTTTTTATAAAAGTATATTTTACATGCTTTTGGCTTCCATGTTTGTTTGAGATATATTTTATTAATGTTTATGTATTCACTCAATATTTCATACATTAATTGTAGTCAAGATACAGAGATTTTGCAGGTTATTTACAGATAAGTCGATTAATAGTGCACTTATACAATCTTATTAAAACTGAGTTAATGGTGCACTTACTGTAAATCATTTTTTAAAAGTTTATTTTTACCCTAATTAAACATGTGCTTTTGATTTTATTTTTTTTAAGAATTTAGACATTATATTTTTATTTTGAATTGGCTTTTGTAGTAATTGATATTTACTATTTAATTATTTATTAGTGATTTGGCGTACTATGTTTATTTATTAGTGTAATTTTTATTATGAAATAATTAATACTTTGCATATTAAGAAAAAAAAATTGCAAATTTCCTATATATATATTTTTTCATATTATCTGTCTTTTTTTTTCTTCTTTTTTTTTGGTTTCCATTTCCATGCTATATATAGATTTTATACTATGAACAGTTATGACTAAGTGCACTATAAAGACTTAGACTCGAGACCATTCGAAGTGACAAGTCTAGCGTGTGTGTATTGACTGAACATTTGCGTGTTTGACGGGTTTGGATTTAATGATCTTTTGCTTTTAACTGTTTTCCATTGGGGTTTAATCAACAACTTTTACAATATCTATTTTTTTTTTTTTTGTTATTAAATCAATAAATTTATTATAAATTACAACGACCATAAGTATAATAGAGAAATATACCATTATTGCAATTTATAAGAACTACATCAAGTTATCAACCTCTCAAACAATTTATCATTATTTACCATGTCTTGATACATGAAAAATTTTGAAGAAGTTGCATTTCATAATTTTAAAAAATAATTCAAAAGAAAAATTTTAAAAAAATGATTTACAAATAAGTCGATTAATAGTGCACTTATACTGTAAATCATTTTTTTAAAGTTTATTTTTTACCCTAAACACGTGCTTTTGAATTATTATTTTTAATTATGAAGTGAATTAATAACCCTAAACTGGTTTTGGTTGAGCCATTTCATAATAATGTACACAAATAAAAATAAAAATAAATAAACAAAAACAATTACACTTGTGAATGTTGTGATTTGAAATTCCTACCAAATTAAATTTACTTGGCAACTTTAACAAGTATCATTGATAACTTACCTTACAAAAAAAATATAAATTTATAGCCATTATAAAGCAATAAAAAAAGCTATTTTAAGCTACATATTTGAATGATTTAGCAATTAGCAACGGTAACTTACCTTACAAAAAATATAAATAATTATAGCCGTTATAAAGCAATAATAAAGAGCTATATTAAGCTGCATCTTTCAAAGATTTAGAAGAGAATAAAAAACCTTTGCATAGATTTGCAAAGGATTTTTGTTTTGAAAGATGGCTAATGGCAGTCGGTGTGCAGCATGCAGGCAATTAAGAAGGAGATGCACTTCAGATTGCATATTTTTGCCATATTTCCCTCCCAACGATCCTCAAAGATTTTCTGTTGTTCACAAAATCTTTGGTGCCAACAATGCCGGCAAAATGCTAAAGGTATTATGTATATAATTATTTTACTTTAATTTGTAGTTAATTTTTTATTACACTCCATTTCCCATACATACATACTACACACACATCTCTGTTTGTTTCATGTAACTACTTTAGCTAAGGAATTAGTCTTGTAACTAGTTTACATATAGCATTAGCATTAGCAATAACACTTTGAACGAAATTATTAAATCTTGCCTATTAGGTCAAATAAGTGTGGGGTCTTTAACAAGGGTTTAGGACTTGTTCTAAGTTAGAATAATGGTGATATCAATAATTCAAATGATGACAACGATGCGATGCATCTTCAAGGAGAGGGAGTCTAGGTGATAGATAGAGAAATGATAAAATTGGGGGAAAATGACAACACAAACAAAACTCAATATGTTTTTATTTTTTATTTTTAAATTTAAGATGTAATGTCAACAACAAATATGAGTAAACATATATACCCATCTAAAACAACTATATCTTTAAATTACTAGTATTATTCTAAGAGTCCAAAATATCAATATTATGATTTTTTTTTTAATACGAGAATCATATTAAATGCACTCACTCAGACACTTTGTTTAGGATTTAATTTTCAATTCTTTTTTATTTTACTAGTAGTAGTAATATACTATACTTGCTTTAATAACGACAATACTTATGTAGTTGTGCTTTGAATTTTTTTTTCCATTTCCTATAAGTATTATCTCAAAATGCATATAATATTTTTTTTATCTAAAAATTATGGATTTTCTTTACAAAAGTAAATAAGATATTCAAGTCTATTGGTGGTAAATTAAACAAGAAATGTATGTCATACATTTTAATTATTTATCTTATAAATTAAGGATAATGACTAAATGTAGGGCAAAAAGTGCATCAAAATGTATGAAAATAGTATTTAGTAAACCAATTATGTGATGATTTAACGGTCATGGGACTAAAGTTAATAAATTATTACATTTTTCAGTTAGTTTTTTTTTTTTTTTTTTTTTTTTTTTTTTTTTGTGGGATGGAGGAGCTAATGGCCCAAATTAGTTAATCCTCTTGGTTGGCACACCGAGTGCATTCTGGCTAAGAGATCTTTGAGATTATTCGGAGGGTCCTATAGTCTCAGCTCGTAGTTCTTCCCTAGTTACAATCATGACTCAGATTTGCAAGAAGATATGCACATTGATTCTCCACTCTCAACATACATGCGACACTCATATGCAATCAACTTGCCTAAGGAAAGCCTTGCAATCCAAACGTAAAGCCCCCAAACCTGAGTCCATCTGAAAACCCTATTATCGCTAATAGCCCCAGAGTCTAGCTCCATTTCAACACATCGCAACCCTTTATCTCGAATCAATCTTAGGCCTTCCCTGTTGCCCAATGATCATTCTTGATTCCTGAATTATTGTTTTGATTAAAACAGCAAGTAGAAGAGTATAAACGAGGCGATGTTGCGGAATCCTTGTACTACGAGGCACAATGTCGGGTAGAGGATCCAGTATATGGCTGCGTTGGAATCATCACACTTTTACAACAGGAAATTTACAACTTTGAATCGCAATTGGCCAAAATTGAAGCACAAATTCGGCTGCTCAAGGCTCAAGGAGTAGCAACACCAACCCTTTAATTTGAATTTTATCAATATCTACTTTTAGGCATCATGCCCCAACAAATGTTCCATATTTTCGATTTAGAAAATAAAATTCACTTTGATAAAAAATAATAATATAACTTTCATATTTTTCTTTTTTCTTTTTCTGAAAAATAAAAAATTTTCCAATTCTCTTAATTATTTTTAATTTATATATATGCTTATATATAGACAGTATATATATTATGTATGAATTGCTACTCACATCGACATTGTGTTCTATTTATGTCTTTTTGCGTGCAAGTTAATCAAGAGATCAGGTAAAAAATAAAAATAAAATTTACATGCTACCCGTGAGCACACAACGTAACCACAGATTATGCTAAAGAGTTTCACCGTGTCTATTAGATTTCAAATTGAATTAACGAAAATATAACTAATCAATTTTAATTTTAAAAAAATTCAAACCACTTATTACATACTCTATTTAATTTTTTTTTCAAATAGTATGGAATGTTTATAGGTTCTTTTTTTTTTTTTTTGGGGTGTGTGTGCACTCTAAAAGCTAAACTCTCTATTTAAATTTATTGTACTATTTAATGTTTTATTTTTTTGTCAAAATGAAATCAAAATAATTATAATGGGGAACATTTTGTACATCGATCAAGACATTAGGTGAGATTATACTTTTACTTGGGGCAGCCGGGCAGAGTATGCCACCAAATTTTAAACAAAAATTATAATGAATACTGGCACGAGAGATGAATTATATTTAAATTATTTAAAAAAAATGCACTAGTTAGTACTGATTTACTGTGGTGAGAATAATGTGATTAAAATGATTCAATTATCACAATTATAGTCTATTATTATCACTCCAAAATTCTATTTGTTCAAATTTATTTCAGAACTTATAAGTAAATTATTAGCTCTATTTAATATATAAAAAAAATTCCAAATAAGTTTTTATTTTGAAACACTATCACTTAAAGTGTTTCATAAAATAAAATTTAGATTCTTAATTTTATTTTACCATAACTTTATTATACTTTATAAAAATGACACAATTTGTCTCTTCCTCATTAAAACCCTAATCTTTTTTTTTTCTATCATATCTACTTTACCAAAAAATTATTTTAATTTTAAATTTTAAAATAATAATTTCAAAAGATATAAGATTATTTTTGATGATTTTACGTGAACCGGGTCCACCATAAACCGGGATAGTTGTATAAAATGAAGGGTAGAAAAACGCAAATTATACTGTGGACCATGATCATAGCTGATACTGCAGTTGTATTGAACGGATACTGCAGTTGTGTTGAAAAGATACTGCAGTTGCAAGGAACAGAGATTGTTCATCCGTTAAACACAACTGCAGTATCCGTTCAACACAACTGCAATTCCAGATGGATGACACGACCTCTGTTCCGCGCAACTGCAGTTCTCTTTCAACACAACTACAGTATCCTTTAAACACAACTGCAGTATTAGTTCAACACAACTGCAGTATCAACCATGACCCATGGTCCACGGTATAACGACTAGTAGAAAAATATATGGTAACGTTATTGCTCGAGGTGATAGGCCCAAAAGCATATACATAATGCATGAGATAACGGAGCAAAGGAATGACCCAAGTAACAAATAAATAATAAAGTCTACAGATCAAGTAATAGACTAGAAATAATAATGGTGTTGCTAGGAGTCGAACACTAGTACTTAGCTTGGGAGTTAGATCCACAAGTCACTGGATTAGGGATCGATGCTATAGTAAACAAACAAGGATGTCTAAAGGCGAGACAATGATATCTCCCTCAAGATGTCTGAAAAGTGTGTGGTCTTCATTAGTCTCTCATCTTAATTAGTCATATATATGATCTCATCTTTACCCACCACTTGCCACATCATCCCTTATCTGAATATGTAAATTAAGCTTACTACCTCTTTTTTTTTAAAAGGAAAAGCTTACTACAAGCTTACTACCTCTCTGTACAGACTACAGAATATATATCAAATGAAGTAGCTTGGTGATAGGGGTGGAAATAGGCTAGGCCGAGCCAGGCTTTAGAAAATTAGGCCTGGGCCTGCTATGGAAATCTAAAGCCTAGGCCTGGGCCTGAGCCTATATGTAGGCTTTTTTTTAGGCTCAAGCCTGAGCCTACAGTTGGCCTGGTCTGGCCTAAAGCCTTTTTAAAAGCCTATTTAACATATAGGCCTTTAAAAAGGCTTCAAAATAGATCCTAAATAGGCTTTGAGCCTATTTAAATAGGCCTTGAACTTATTTATGGCCTACATTTTAAAGTATACCTGTAAAAAATTTTAAAAAAAATACCTAAATTCATATTTCATAATGAATGACAAAATCATAAGTTCATATTTCATAATACAATATCCAACATCACAAGTTTAATAAGTAAAAGTTCGTAATACAAAATTCAACAATGCATTGTTTACTAATTACTAGTTGATGTAGTGCGAGCGGGGTGTGAAAATGGGTGTAAAGTCGAACCACGAGGATTGGATTTTATGGCACGTAAGGATTAATCACCTAGACTCTGGTCACCAAGGTCTTGAAACCCATAAGGATCCAAGCAACCATTTTAAGGATTAAAGTATAACAACTAAGAAGTAATTTTGGAATTATGAATATAAGGGAAAACAAGCCTAAACTAGGATTAAAATCTATTGGGAGGAATGGGTTAGATTAGGTGTATTACTCTATTGATGCATTAACACTTGAGTTGGGGGATGAACAATAACCCTAGGTTCTTGATGCTAGCACAAAAGAATCCAAGTTTCCACAAGGATTAGAACAAAGGTTGCCCCATTCCCATGGTGTATCAACCTAAGTTCTTGAAGAACAAAAGCTATTTAAGCCCCAAATCTACCCCTATTTCCGTAGAAGAGAAAATGGGTTTGAGATTGGGTTGGCTCAAGTCTCCCATCCAATTCCATTCTGATGGAAGACATTCCAAAGACAAACAACAATCATTGCACAACTAATCATTGAAAGATAAAATCAAAATCCAACTCAAACTCAAAAACCTAAATGGGTGTTCATCCCCTTTATGCAATAATCATCTAACTAGCATCAATAAGAGCAATAAACACCAAATCTAACCCATGCAAAAGACTACTCACTCATATTTAAGGTAAACATAGCAGGATTCAACAAGGAAAACATAAATATGCAATAAATGTAAAAACACTTGAAGAAGAGGAAGTAAGAGTTTTACTATTAATGATGGAGAGATGTTGTTGGAATCCCTTCCAAAACCACCAAAAGATGCTTGCAAAGTGTTCTACAATGTCAATCTAAGCTATTCTAAGCTAAAAATGGCTAATGAAAATATTAGAGAGAGAGTCTAAACTAGCTAGGGTTCGGAATCCCTCACAAAATGCATAAAAACAGGTTTTATACTGTGCAGAGTATCGAGCAAACGGCCTACCATACGGCCGTATGAGAGGCCGTATGGTAGGGCGTTTCACTCCTTCGCTGATCGAGGCCATACGGCCATCCATACGGCCGTATGGGAGGCCGTATGGATGGCTTTTCAGTCCATTTTTCGCCTTCTTCATCGGATCTTCTTGCGTGCACTCCTCTCGACCTCTAAAATCGTTCCTTTATGCTCCAAAAGACTTCCGAATGACTAGTTTCAACATTTTATCTAAAGAAAAACAATTCACACAAACAAGTCATAGATTCCAACTTAATTACAAGCATTATGTTATCAAAAAGGTTAAGGAATGAGATGAAAAACGTGTTACAAGACAAAGGCATCACTAGTATTACTACAAATCTATAAATCCTGCAAGCAATTATTAGTAGGCTGATATTACATTAGTATTACTACTTTACTCATTGCTAGTAAACTGTAAACACTAAACGACTAGCAGAATTATTGCTAGTAAATAGTAATACTAATTAATAGCAATTTAGCATAATAGCAATAGTAACTAGTAATATCTAACACTGCTTACTAATTAGTAAGTCGTATTTGGGATTTGGGTATTGGAAATTAGGGTTGTAGGTTATATATATATATATATATATATATATATATATATATATATATATATATATATATATATATAATGTAATATATAATAATTAAATATTAAATATAAATATTATAATATATATATATATATAAATAGGCTAGGCCTGCGGGCTTGTAGGCGAGGCTTTTAAATATAGGCCTAGGTCTGTTTAACTAAATAGGCTTCTAATTAGGCCTAGGCCTGGCCTTTTTATTAAATAGGCTAGGCCCTAAGTAGGCCAGGCCGTAGGCCCCTATGAAGGGGCCTGGCCTATTCTCACCCCTACTTGGTGAGTTGGGGACTTGTGCCTCTAACTTAGAGATCTCAGGTTTGAAACCAGCCCCTCATTCACTAGTTTTGGCCCAATACCTTTCGAAAAAAAAAAGGGTCAGTGAGCCCATCACTTTTATGTAATATATATAAGCACACAAAAATAAAAGTAAATAATTTCAAAATATTTTTTTTGAGAGCAATAATTTCAAAATATTTAAAACTTTAAAACATGTTTTTTTTTCAAAATAATAATAATAATAATAATAATAATAATAATAATACTAGTAGATATATATGACAATGTGGGCTAGACTCGCATACGCTAGTACAGGTCGAACCCACATAGGGCGCCCCAGGCACAACCCATGTGCTATTGTGTTTGGACCGACATGTTAGTGGTGAATAAGTCGATATATATATATATATATATATATATATATATATATATATATATATATATATATATATATATATATATATATATATATATATATATATATATATATA
>NC_044919.1:24960475-24975278 GCF_003576645.1 Ipomoea triloba | reverse complement strand
ATATATATATATATATATATATATATATATATATATATATATATATATATATATATATATATATATATATATATATATATATATATATATATATAATTCCAACAACAACCCGGTACAAAATGAAGTTTTGAATAGGGTTTTTCAAAATTTGAGATTTAAACCCAACAAAAGAAACAAGAAGGAAGAGAAATCTGAGTTGTGTGTAACACATATGGTACAAAACGAAGTTTTGAATAGGATTTTTTAAAATCTGAGATTTAAACCCAACAAAAGAAACAAGAAGGAAGAGAAACCTGAGTAGTGTGTAACACATACTTTCTTTAAAATCGATTCGCTATCCTCTAGTGGTGCTAAAAGCATTATAGCTTCAGTATCTCAGGATAAAACGGATTACGACTTTAGTGTTTGAACACTCAAACATAAAGTCCAACGAACTAGAACAAAGATTGAGCACTCTTTTTTATGAAGTGGTCGGGGAAAAATTTTCTCGTAAGAAAAGAGTTGAGAGAGGTATAGAGAAAAACAAAGTTTTTCAGGTGAAAAACCAACAAGAAAAACATTCTGCCCAACACCAAAGCTTATATAAGAGATGTGGAAATTAATAGCATTAACACCTAACATTAACATCTAAAATAAATCATATATGTAACTCAATAACGTGTAATTCTCAAAATTAAATTGGAATTAATTATTCAAAATTAATTTCTAAGGATCAAATTAAAATTAATATTGTCAGAATAGTACACCAAATAGTACTTCGAGTTGTACCCACGAGTAGTACCTACGAATAGTTGCCTAAAGGTTACCAATGGCCAACTGTCTACTCAACCGAATAGTCAAGTCTGAATGGTAAACAAAGTTTAGTCCTCGCACAGTGGCTTTGAGTTGGAAAAAATATACAAAAATTTAGCATAACAACATCGTGTTGACATATACAAGTCTTCTCTACGCACGAGAAAAAGTCTCTATGCTATACAATTCAATTACCTTCTAAAAGACTTGTATATATAGTGGTGCAAACCCACCTCCCAAACTAATGTGGACATGTGTTTTTTAAAAAAGCATTTCTACCTTCATTTCCTCTACTTTGATGATCAACTTCTCATTCATCCATTATCCGTTTTGAACGTACAATATATCAATTTCTTAGTCCCACTACGAAGAGTGCGAATCTGCTTTGATCCGACCAAAATCAAAAATGAACCCACATATATTTGTACCACAAAATAGCCAATTACATATCATTTTATGCTAAAAATTTTAACACCGCATAACATAGCAGGATGTAATAATGATGACTAGGCTATTTGGGCAGGCCCAAGTCCATAATAATTTCAGTTTTTATTAAAGTTCACAGGCTAAAAATATAGTGATATTTGCATTTTTTTTTTAGCATACAAGGTAAATTTGATCTAGTACATTTTACAAAGAGTCGTAATACTAATGAATTAAAAAAGAATTTAAGCATAAGTTTAAATTTATTCATCACAACTTATATTAAATTTAATTTTAAAATTGTAAAATTTTAAATTTTAGTTTATAAAGTATCAATTTCAACTTTATACATATATAAATAATGTACATTTTAACAGTTCTAAATCTATATCTACTATACTAATAAGAGCCAAAGAGAGTTAGGTCTAAAATGGGTAGAAAAAATGGCGGTCAAATTATTTAATCAAATGGATGGTTCAGATGAATTATTTAATCGAATAGATGGTTAAGATAATTCAGATTAATATTATTAATAGAGATTACCTAATTTAACCTTACTTTTATGATTATCCGTTAAGTTTTCCGTTAAATATTCTTTTCTCCGTTAATATTCCGTTAACTTTTAACTTACCCATTAATTTCTATAAGAAAGGTCTTAGGTTCGAACCTCATCTCAATAAAATTTGACATAATTAAGTTTCTCACTCTATTTTACTCTTATTAAATTAAATAAATTAGTAGCTACAACAAAAAATTATACATATGTATTTCTTTAATTTAGAATTATGTGTCTACAATACCTTTATTTGAAAAAAAAATATTCATTATCAAAAAATTAAATTTAAATAAGAGAAATAATTTCATTAGTTATATTGTCTTTATTTTCTCTCATGCAAAGATTCTTTACATTCAAATTTATCAATTGATATTCATTACATTGTCCATTATCTTATTTTTACAATATCTTGTAATTAAATATCAAAGTTATAGTACAAAATAATGTTATATATTTATTTACCAAGTATTTTATTAATACTGTGAAAAAAAATTTAAAATAATTTGAAGCTAATTATATTAACTACTTGGGGATTGGTTGACAAAGAGAGTACTCAAATAATAACCCAACAAATTGAAGCGGAATCACTCTATTTTACTCTTATTCAATTAAATAAATTAGTAGTTACACCAAAAAATGATACATATGTATTTCTTTAATACCATGAAAAAAAAATAAAAAAGAATAGTTTGAAACCAATCATATTAACTACTTGGGGGATTTGTTGACAATGAACATACTCAAATAACCCATTACCCAGCAAATTGAAGCGAGAAACTACCTTTTAATATCTTTAAAATACATAATATTTTAAATTTTCAAATTTTTATTAATTTATTTAATTTTTTTCTTAAACTAGGAATCTCTTTATCCACAATAACTCATTCAACAATAATGGTTAAACCAAATGAACCCCAAGCAGAACACCTAAAGGAAAGTCCATATATAGCTCCTATATCATAATCTCATTGCATGACGTTCTCATCTATGCTACCAACAATAACCGAATTGCAAATAACACACTACCAACAAAAAGGAAGAGAATAAATAGTAAAGATGAAGACAATAACAATGTTACTCAAAAGAGAATTAAGAACACTTAGAAAAATTAAAATTAAAAGTAGTATTTATTTAGACTATCGATTTTACAAGGTTGCAAACATTTATTTTAGTAATAATTATAATGAATTTTCTATATTATCTTGAATTCATATACTTTGAGTTAGATATTTAAATAAAAAATTCGACATTCAATTACCCATGTATAAACTTCTCCTATATAATATTATTGCATTGATATACTTTCAAATATTTATTTAAATATAAATATTGGGCATTAACCCATTCGCACAATAATGTGCGTATAAAACTAGTATATATAATAAAATTAAATATTTTTAATTATAATTAAAAATTCAAATATATAAATTATAATTTATAAAGTTTTACGCATTTAAAATTATTAATTTATATATTTTAATAGATTAAAATAAATAAGTAACCCAATGGGATAGCTCAATTGGCAAGTGAGCTCTCTTTGTGGGGAAGAATTCCAGGAGAACCTGGGTTCGATTCCCACAAGTGACGATTCCAAATAAATAAGCCGAACACGACTGAAACATCAGTCCGTGCAGCACCCGCCTATGAGTATCTACTTTCTTCCTCTCTCTATGCTTGAACGAACAATGAATAAATTTTGGAGGCGGTTTAAGGTGGATGGCATGGAAGCGTATGCGCGGTGGGCTGGGTTTTAAAAACCTTCATAATTTTAATATTGCATTGTTGGCTAAACAGGGTTGGAGGTTGCTAACTAGTCCAAATTCCTTGGCTGCAAGGATTTATAAAGCCAAGTACTTCTCAAAATTTGATTTTTTGGAAGCTAATATTGGCGCAAACCCAAGCTATTGTTGGAGGTCCATAATGGCTGGTCAGGAAGTTCTCAAGAAAGGATGTTACAGGAGAATAGGAGACGGCCGTATGACTAAGGTTTGGAAGCAGCCTTGGCTCCCTGATGAAGCTAATCCATGCATTCTTTCTCCGTTACGTGACCATGACGAAAACCTGCTGGTCAGTGCTTTAATACACCCTCACACTAATGATTGGGATATTCCTAAATTAAATGTTATGTTTAATCAGCGTGACGTTAATCTCATTCTGCAAATCCCGGTTTCTATTCAGTTTCAAGATCAATGGTGTTGGAGAGGGGATTTGAGAGGTTGTTATTCAGTTAAGCATGGTTATAGGATGCTGGCTAATACACTTGATCATGGTGGGAATGTGAATGGTGTTTGGTCGAAGATATGGTCCATGAAGATACCGCCGAATATTCGAAACTTTATGTGGCGATGCATGCAAAATGTTCTTCCTACCATGGCGGCTCTTCATTCTCGTGGGGTGAGTGTTGATACTGCCTACCCTCTTTGTCGTCAAGAGCCTGAGACGCTACAGCATTTAATGTTTGAATGTTCGCAGGTTGCACTACTCTGGACAGATGCGACTCATCTCCTTGATGCTAGTTTGCCATTTGCGAGTTGGATTGAATCTGTTATTACTACAGGCCCAGGGACGCTGGTTCTCCGATGCGTAGCAAACTGCTGGGGTATTTGGAGGGGACGAAACGACCAGATATGGAACAGTAAACCTTGGCAGGTCTCACGTATTCAAACTGAGATCAATCAGCTTCTTATAAGTTGGCAACAAGTGATGAGTGAGGCTGCAAATGTTGTTGGTCAATCCATGCCCCATGGTGAAACTGTCACGGTGGGTGAGGGAATTTTAAAAGTTTTTGTTGATGCAGCTGTATTTCCTAATTCTGACCATGCTTATTATGGGATAGTTGTTACAGATGGTGGTGGTGAGTTTGTTGCTGCCAAGAATGGCTCTCTTCGTTGTCATAAGGATGTTCACTTGGCTGAAGCTATGGCAATAAAGGAGGCTTTGTCATGGACGAAGGATAGAAGTTGGCTGAGGGTTAAGGTTTTCTCAGATTGTCAAATGGTTTGTCAACTGTTTAAGAGGTCTACTGAGGATTTATCGTATACTGGATGCGTTGTTGGTGATTGTAAGGTTCTACAACAACACTTTGAAGTAGTGTCTATTGGTTTTATTCCTAGATCAGTGAATAAGCTTGCCCACGCTGTGGCTAGGGCTGCTCATTCTCAACCTGGTCCTGCTATTTGGATGTCTTATGCTCCTTTCTGTATTTCGCATTTGATTTAATAAGAATCTCTGAGTTTATTTTCAAAAAAAAAAAAAAAAGCAGAAAAAACATTTTTAAAATGTAAGTTGGGCCAGCACGATCCATATTAGTACTGGCCCATGTAGGCCTCTTGGTCTGGGCCGGTTGATATCATCGCATACTAGTTTATTTATGAATCATTTATTTGTCTACACTACTAAATATCAAATAAACACTATTAATCCCATAATTTTCAATATTGTAATTTTTTAATTTATAAAAGTATAAATTTGAACTTATAATTAAAATTCAAAAGTATAACTTATAATTTATACAGTAACAAATTTTAAATTATTAATTTAAGTACTTTAATAGATTAAAGTGTGGCGAGCCAAATCAACATTTTTAAAAGAGCAAATACCAATTTTGGTTCCATGAGTATTAACAAAAGGACAGTTTTGGTCTACTTGTTTAATTCTTACCAATTTTCATACACGATTATTATTTTAGTAGCAATTTCAGTCCACAACTATTGTTTTAGTGGCAAAATTAATCACGTTGATCACCCCTTCGTTTAAAACATGCTGAAATATGAAATTATTAAGGGTATTTTTGTCATTTTCAAATTAAGATCTCAATTTGAGCATAAATAAAGGGATTTAAGCTCTAAGATTGATCACAATTCACAGTTCTCCCCCTCAAATTAAGGTAGGATGAGAATGAGAACTATCGATCTTAATGCTTAAACCACTTTATTCATGCTCAAATTGGGATCTAAAGTTGAAAATGACGAAAATACCTTTAAAATTTTTAGATTTCGGCATGTTTTAAAAGGAGTGACTTGCGTGATGATTTTGACACTAAAACAATAGTTGTGGATGAAAATTGGTAAGAATTAAACATGTGGACTAGAACTGCCATTTTACTAATACTCATGGGGCTAAAATTGGTATTTTCTCTTTTTAAAATGTGAGTTGGGCCCACATTAGTACTAGCCCATGCAGGGCTCCCGGGCAAGTTTTACTGTAGACCATGGTCAATGTAGTAGTGTGGTCCATTAAATAAGTATCATTTTAATTATACTTCAGTTTCATTTGACAATATTGTTCTGTTTTCAGTTTCAGTTTTATTTTTCACTTCATTAGCAATACTAAAGTATCATTTTAATTATACTACAGTTGAATTTGATAATATATATTAGTGCATGAGCTCTATTTTGTAGTTTCATTTACCACACGCACTAGTTTAATTATAGTATGTTAAAGTATTATTTTAAGTACAGTCTATGTTCATTTGACAATATATGTTATTGTATAACTCTGGATTTTAGTTTCATTTTCAACACACACTAGTTTCATTATAACAACACTACAGTATCGTTTTAATTATATTACAGTTTCATTTGACAATATACGTTGTTGAATGAGTTATGTTTTTTAGTTTTATTTTCCACACACACTGGTTTCACAATAGCAACACTAAAGTATCATTTTAATTGTAATACAGTTTTATTCAACAACCATGGTCGACATAGCATTATGTGGACCATGGTCCACTGTATAACAATTGGGGCTCTCGGTTTGGGACAGTTGACATCACTGCATACTAATTTTTTTAATAAATAATCTATAAATAGAGAAAATCACACTTTTGATATCTAAATTGATTCCAAATTACAAAATTATCTCTCACTTTCAACTTTTGCAAATATTGCCCTTTAATAAATACATTTTTTTGCTATCTAGAACATTACTTAGTTTTTATCGAGGGTATTAAGATAAAATATAAAATAGATTGAAAGTTACAACTTGTTTAACCATTAAATAAACAAATTTCTGTAACTGATTAATAAAAAAGTGTGATTTCAACACATAAATAACATTTTGTATCTTTTTACGTATGTTAAGTTATTACCCGATTATTTTCAAAAAGTTATTACCCGATTAGTTTTATTAAATATTTTTAACTCCAATCACCTAATTAACTTAAAAATTTTATACTTTTAATTTTTGATTTTCTATCTTTTATTTCTCTTTATAAATAGATATATCAAATGGAGTTGAATGTTTCAAAGAAACCACATTTACAATGGAGAAAGGTCCACCAAGTGTCCAAGTCATTGCCGTCTTCCACACTCCCGTTTAGTCCTTATACAGATAAAAACATATATCATATTTTATTATGAAAATGAAATTATAATATGTGACTGACTTTTTTGTTGTTCGCACACGCCGGTCTTTTCGTCTTCATTGAAACCCCTTTTTTTTTCGCCTCACCCATAGTTATTGCGTTGATCGTGATCCAGACAACTGTGTGATCACGATTCATAATATACATTATTCTAACTCATAAAATATATTATATTAATTTTAAAATTTTAAAATTTTAACACATAAAATACATTATTATAATTCATAAAATTTAACGACGCTGTTTTGAACCGTGGTCCACTCAACTATGTGGACCATAATTTCTCGCCTTTCATTTTTCCTAGTCAAATCGTGGGGCCCGCAACTTGGAAAACCTTAACCTCCATGTCACGCAACTGTCCAGTCAAACGTAATACTTAATTTCCACAAGCCACTGCACGTCTAATAAATAAATAAGTAAATAGATAAATAAAAATTCCACAAGCCATGGAAATTCAGAATGTACCACGTTGAGTTAATTAATAAATGATAGTCACTCAATTTTTTTGGTCTCATTTTATGAGGGTAAATGTACTTGAGAAGATATTTTAAAAAATACAATAAATAAAAAGTGATTTTTATTCGCCAAAGACCTTGTGGTCTAGTGGCATCCGGTGTCCCGGTTAACACTCCTACATGGATGATGGGAGTGAGTTCGACTCTTTGTGTTTCATTAGGTTGAGAAAGTAGTTATGAATAGATACTACATTATAGTAGAAATATGTACTACGTATATTAGAACCCACATAGAAAAGTTAAAAATATTATTGGGTAAAGTAAAAAACTTAATTGTGAAAGTAGATATTACTTTGTGATTAACCCCCCAAAAAAAGTATAACACATAATATCAAAAGTGAATTCCACTAAACCACAAAATAACAACTTTAAATGTCATTTGAAGTTAATTTTTTAAAAACATATCATTGGTTTTATTTTACAAGCCTAGCAAAAAAGTTAACTAAAAGCTAAAAGCCGAAAAACTAATAAGCTAAGTAATTGAAATTAAAGTATTTCATAAAATTAATTGTTGAATTATTACTATCTTATAAGCATAGAAGGGCATAAAAAAATAAACTGAGATATGTTGATTTTGATTAATGAAGTATAGATAGTGTTATTTTTGTAAATAAATATAAAAAGAGAAAAAAAGTTAAAAAGTCATGAACTTATTTTGAAACGTTACTTGGGATAATGTTTCAAAATAAGTTACTTTGTATATCTTAAGCCATCCACCAAATAAAACTTATAACTTATTTGTTACTTAAAATAAACTATAATGGCCTGTTTGGTTGAATGTAATTTGGGATGAATTGCAATTCAGTGAATTCCCAAACTACATTGTTTGGTTGGAGGGAATTACAATTCTGCAGAATTGCAATTCCCTCCAAATGATGAATTGCAATTCATGGGGTACCTCCATAAATTGCAATTTGGTGGAGATGAGGGGCAATTGTGTTGGTCTAAAGACAATTTTGCCACCCCTCCCATACCCTTTGTTTTTTTTTTTTATTTTAAAAAATTATTATTATTATTATTCTTTTTTTAAAGAATTATTATTATTATTGTTATTGCAGGAATTATTATTATTATTGAAAAAATTATTATGTATACTTATTATTATTATTATTGAAAGAATTATTATTATTATTATTATTACTACTACAACATATACTACAACATAAGGACATTTTAGTTATTTTGTGGCTTCTTACCTTTCAATTCCCTATACTCATATTCTTGCATACCAAACATTGTAATTTCAATTCACTCTTTATTCATTGAATTGCGATTCCACCGAATTACAATTCTTTTCTCCCCTAGTTCCCTCCTCTCAACCAAACGCCGTTCTAAAATAAATTTTACCAAATACAGCTATGATGAAGCTAAAAGCGTAAAAGAAGGGTAGGGGTGCCAAAATGCCAAATGGCAAGCATTATGAATTGGGGCTTGCAAGTGAATTTCCCAAAGTCTAGTCTTCCGTTTACCGGGCTGTTCCACAAATAGGAACAACTGAAGTCCAGTCAACCTTTCCCCACCCCCTCTCTTTTCCAACGCGTTTTTTTCCAGTATTTCTCTTTGCCTCATTTCTCAATTTCCGACATTCCATTCTCCCTACCTCTGTATATCGCAATTCCCAAAGCAAATATGGCTTACACATATCACCTTTTATCCTGAAAAATCAGCAATACTGGGGGTTTGGGGGTTTTTGCATTTGCTTGGAAAGTAATCAACTCTCATAGCCCATAACCACCCAACATGGCTAGAAGGTATGCCCACATCACCTCTACAATCTTTTCCTGCTTCTGCTTCTGTTTCTTCCTCCCAATTGTGTATTCTGAGCTGCCTCAGGATCAGAAAAACATCATGGGTAGACTCTACGATATGATTCACGACAATACAGCTACTTCTTTTGCATGGATTGGGACGAACAGAGGTTCCGACCCATGTTCATGGAAGGGAGTTTCTTGCTCTCCAAATAATTCTTCCATAACCAATATTTCCCTTCATTTGTTTTCCATTTCTAATCCTGATACTCTGCCCCTTCTTTGCGGGATCAAAACTCTCGAGTCTCTTGATGTGTCTAACAACCAGTTGAGCTCCATTCCGGATGGGTTCATCACTGGTTGTGGGGGGATTAGTGGGTTGAAAGTGTTGAATTTTAGTAGCAATAAGTTGAAGGGCCCTTTGCCTATCTTTAGTGGGTTTGGTGTGTTAGAGTCCTTGGACCTGTCTATGAATTCTCTATCTGGGAATATTGATCTCCAATTGGATAGCTTGAGTTCACTCAAGAATTTGGACCTCAGCTACAACAATTTTGTTGGACATATTCCAACCAGTCTGGGAAAATCCAATGCTTTGGTGGAGCTTCAGCTCTCTGTTAATCACTTTGATGGTCAAATTCCTTCTCAGATTGTGAAATATGAGAATTTGGCTTTGATTGACCTTAGTCTTAATAACCTCTCTGGCCCAATCCCTGAAAGCTTGGGAAATCTCTCTAGCTTGAAAATTCTGATCCTGTCAGCTAATAAGTTGATTGGTACCATTCCAAAAACTCTTGGGAATATCACAACCTTGTTTCGATTTGCTGCGAATCAAAATTATTTTGTTGGAAATGTTCCACTTGGTATTACTTCCAACCTCAATAATTTAGACCTTAGTTATAATAATTTGAGTGGAACAATCCCTTTGGGCCTCTTATCTCCACCAAATTTGCAGTATGTGGATTTGACTAACAATAAGCTGGAAGGTTCAATACCTGCAAATATGGGATCAACTCTTGTTAGGCTAAGATTGGGGAACAATAGTCTAGCTGGGCCTATCCCACCTAAACCCTTTCAAAGCCTTCAGAATCTGACCTACTTGGAGCTGGAAAACAATCAATTGAATGGAAACATACCTTTGGAGCTGCTTTCCTGCAAAAATTTGGCTCTTTTGAATCTTGCCCAGAATAAGCTGGCCGGTCCTTTGCCTGCGGATATAGGGAACCTTATCAATCTTCAGGTTCTGAAGCTCGAAATGAACGGTTTTGTTGGAGGGATCCCTGATAGCATCTCCAAGCTTAACAAATTGCAGAGGCTTAATATGAGCTGGAATTCCCTTACTGGTATAATACCAGATTCAATATCTACTTTGCATACCCTTACAAACTTGGACTTGAGAGAGAATGGTCTCAATGGTTCAATACCAAATTCAATTGGTAACTTAAACAATCTGTTGGAACTCCAACTTGGAAACAACCAGCTTAGTGGGTTAATTCCAGAAATGCCAATGCAGTTGCAAATCGCACTAAACCTCAGTCACAATCTCTTTACTGGACCGATTCCAACCACTCTCACTAGGCTCACTGCATTGGAGGTTTTAGACCTTTCCAATAACACGTTTTCGGGTCAGATTCCAGAATCAATGACACGGATGAGCGGCTTGACACATCTAATACTGGCAAACAATCACCTTTCTGGTGTTGTTCCCACGTTTCCAAAGTACGTGGAGCTTAGTCTAGGAGGAAACCGCCAGCTGATTTTTCCTCCTCCGCCTTCTCCTCAGAACGCTCCAGCTGTATCAGGGAAGAAGAAATTATCAGTGGCTGTCGTGATTGTTATAGCAGTTGCAGTTGCTGCTGTTGCTGTTGGGCTGTTTACATGCATAGCTTTATCAATCTCGAAACGATTTTACAGGGTTGAGGATGAGAACTTGCACCCTAGAGATGATATTTCTCAGCCACAAGTGATCCAAGGAAATCTGTTGACAGCTAATGGCATCCACAGATCCAGTATCGACTTCAAGAAGGCCATGGAAGCAGTGGCTGAAAGCTCAAACATTATCTTGAAGACAAGGTTCTCGACGTATTATAAAGCAGTCATGCCCTCGGGTGGAAGCTATTTTGTCAAGAGGCTTAACTGGAGTGATAAAATATTCCAATTAGGGACCCATGAAAGGTTTGGGGGAGAGCTTGAGCATCTCGGGAAGCTAAGTAACTCGAATGTCATGATCCCTTTAGCCTATGTCTTGGCTGCTGATAGTGCCTATCTTTTTTACGACTTTGCACCTGCTGGAACCCTTTATGATGTTCTTCATGGTAGTACCGAGACTACCCTGGATTGGGCAAGCCGTTACAGCATAGCAATCGGAGTGGCTCAGGGTTTGGCTTTTCTGCACAGCATCAACTCCAGTCCGATCCTCCTCCTCGACCTCTCCAGCAAAAGCATTATGCTCAAGTCCCTAAATGAGCCCCAGCTCGGAGATATCGAGCTTTGCAAGCTGATTGACCCTTCGAAGAGCACAGGCAATCTTTCCACTGTTGCTGGTTCTGTGGGTTACATCCCTCCAGGTATGATGCTTGACCTTAAAGCCAACTAATTAAATTCTATACAGTTTGTGAAAACTAAAAGAAAATCTTGTTGGTATTGTGTGTTGCAGAGTATGCTTACACGATGAGGGTTACGGTGGCTGGGAATGTGTACAGCTTCGGGGTTGTTCTGTTGGAATTGCTGACGGGGAAGGCGGCTGTGAGCCAGGGAACAGAGTTAGCAAAGTGGGTACTAAGCAACTCGGCACAGCAAAACAAATGGGATCACATTCTTGATTTTGGTGTGAGCAAAACATCTGTAGCGGTTAGGAGCCAGATGTTATCTGTCATGAAGGTTGCTCTCGCTTGTGTTAGCGTCTCGCCCGAGGGAAGGCCAAAGATGAAGAGTGTGTTGAGGATGCTCCTTAATGCAAGGTGAAATGGAACTGGGAATTTCATACATACCTGTCTGTAGCTGAATTCAAGAACTTCAGCTCAGTCTTTTTGCTGCTTTGTAGTAGTATCTTTTCCATTTTCCAATATCCCATATGCTTGTAATATACGGATTTTTTTTTTTCCATTTTTCTTCTTTTGTATAGTATGGAAGAGTTTTGAAATTGGTATTCAGATTTGGAGATTTGTCTATCAAAACTCTGGCCCTTTTTTATGCATGGTTCCTGCATTGTGCTTACATGAAAAAGTATAAAATGAGTAAAAATAAAGCAGCATGGCAGTAGCAGAAGAACATAGAATCAACTAAAAATTATGCCTACACAAAATTTTATTTATACAATTTTGCAACCTGCTCAGTGATCTCCACAATTACATAGAATTTAGAGTTTATTCCAAACTCTAAGGGGGTGTTTGGTTCGCACATGAGAATCAAATACTTGGTAATGTTAATGAGTTTTGGTAAAAGTATTTTGCATGTTTGGTAGTACGGTGGAATCATAATGGTTACCAATATTGATGTTTGGTTGTATATGACCCTATAATGGGAATAAATACTTTAAAAATACGAAAACAAAAAATTAAGGCAATTGATCCGAATATAATGACATCCAAAACATTTATGTGAACAAACAAATCAAAACAAAAATTTAAAAATACTAATCCAAACTTAAAAGTTAGATTACTAATAAGATGAAATAATATCCATTTTTAATTGAGGAATGAAATTTTTAATTGAAATGGTAATCAAAACTCGTAGCTGTGTTTTAAAAAATTGACAGCCAAACACTAATTATGATATTAGTTCTCATTCTTAATGTGTAAACTCATGAACCAAACACACCTTAAATTCTATGTTAGGGATTTCAATGATATTCAAATCCGTAAGAGAAGAGCGGAGGCATCCTCATCCTCAATGGTTAATTAGCTCTTGATTGATTTTTAACGAGTTTGGGATAGATTGTGTCCCTAATTGATTACTTTTAGGTTGTAGGCAAGAATGAAGAGTAGGGATGGCAATGTGTCCCGTCTCTGTCTCTAACGGGCACGAAAATGGAAAAAAATTTAGGAGATCGGGGACGAGGACAGGGAATACATGCAATTCCCTGTCGGAGATGGGGACAGGGACGGGCATACCCTCCCCGTCCCCGAATTATTATTATAATTAAAAGAATTTAATATATATATATATATATATATATATATATATATATATATATATATATATATATATATATATATATAAGACTTACGTTTTTATTTTTTAAAATTAAAAATTACACTAATTTAAGATTTTAACTAAAAATTGATCGGGATGGAGAATTACCGTCTCCGCTTAATTTCCCACGGGGACGGGGATGGGGAGTATACTCTCCGCCCCCGCCCCACCCCGTTGCTATCCCTAATGAAGAGGCAGGTATGGGAACAACTGAATAAGCATGAAAATGGCGTTTCTGGTACGAAAAGGAGTTATTTGTGACACATAAGGAAGGCACAAGGACAGAACATAGCTTGATGACCAAGAGAACAAGTTTTTGAAGATTGAAACAAGATCATGACGAAACTCACGATCCCGAGGGGTTGCGCGAGAGCGTGAGAACTTTAGAGATCTTAGTCCTCACGCTAATATGAGTGTTAACATGAGGTCAAGGTTCAGAGAGTAAGGATCAGCTACCACAACGAGACCCATGTCGTGATGATGATTATCGTGACAATTTGAACCAACTTTCTAAAGTTGGTCCTCATGATGATACTCACGTATGTGAGTATGGGTGTGACCAGGAAAATTCACAAGTGAAGTTTACAGCCACGATCAACCTCACAACTGCGAGGTATTGCTCACGATCAATCAAATTGAGTGTATTTAATAGTCAGAAGACCAAATTCGATAATTTTTAAAGTCAAGGACTAAATCAAGTAATATTGCATAGTCGAGGGTGTAACACCCCAATTTTCAACTCTTACATTTATTACAAATCCGTAACAATACATCAGCGGAAGCATACATCCTATCAACATAAAACTGGGTGCTACCGCCACACCTAGAGTGAATTCTATCACCTCTTGACAAACTCCACTCTAAGTGCACAGGCTAAACTTACAACATCGACATCCACTTCCATCTTGTTTAGAGCTCATCGGGCTACTGGAGTCCACAGTAATCTGCATCTAATAAAGGACACAATGAAGTGTAGTTAGCACGACGGCTAAGTAAGGAAATCCATTTGTCACTTAAAAGTAGACAAAGGTTTGAAAACATTTAGTGAAACAACATCCACTAGTCTCGTAAGACAAAATCATTTCTTTTTCAAAGACGTTACAAAATAACTCTTTTCTCGTCTTTAAAACTTCCTTAGTTTCATATAGTAAGAGTGAGGCCTACAACCTCGGGCCATGGCACTCCAGCCCTCCCGTAGGTTCCTCCCTTA